>NW_009607717.1:0-5873 GCF_000690535.1 Cariama cristata
TTCTATGATTCTATGATTCTATGATTATCAACCCAAGGTTGGGGATTGCCATTGAAAACCAGGATTTGTCATCTTCAACCATTATAAGTAAGTCCAGTATTATTTCTCCTTTTTTCCTTTAAATGGAGAGTTGTAAAATTTCATTTGATTCCCTATTGACTATCTGTCAATTTCTGCAACAATTAGTATAATTTCATTTTCCCATTTTTCTCCTGTTTTGCACCCACTCTGTTCCATTATTCTCAGCTTCCTGAATTGATGATTTATCTGCATTTAGTTGATAACTATTTTTAACTTGTTCTCCTTCCAGTTTCTACTAACAATGACAATAATGAAAAATAAATAAATTAATATTTGGTCAGGATATCTTTTGATGTATTATAGTCAGAAGTCTCACAAAGATGGTAAAGCTCTTCATCTGCTGAAGAGAACAAGGAGGTACCCTTTTACACTATTTGCGGTTCTCCTGGTGAGGATATAAACCACAATACAGTAGCCAATATTTCTGTAATTTCGATGTATGAAATAATTTTATGTTTTTAAAGCTTATTATGGTATTCAGAACGCCCCAAATCTGGAAAATTTTCACATTAACAAGGTCTAATAATTAGCTCCCTCTGTCCTTATGTGAACACAAGTGACAGTTTTAGGATGCAGTATGAAGGTCTTAAGAAGTGGTTCAATTGTATTCCTCTACATCTAAGTGATTCTGCCCTCTCCCTCCATATCTATAGAAAAAATCTTATTACAGTTACAGAGATCTGTGGACCTCTGTGTTAATGACCTAATTTGCTTATTTTGGCCTTAATTGGTTCAGATAAGAAACCTTGTAATGGCAGAATAATTTAAGTGGTTCCATTAGTCTCTTTTGAAGGAACCATTGATTTTTAATGCTATTACTTCCAAAGCTCATTTTACTAAGGTTTTATTTACCATTAGCTTCTAATCCTTGCATGTTAATGCATTTATTAACCTTTAGAATCCTGTGAGAGTCTGTGTTAACAAAAGCAATGAACAAAACTTAAACTGTTTGGCTTGGATTTTACATGCTCCATGCAAAGCATAATTCAGGAGCATTAATTTTTAACATTTCTGAAATTAAAGAGCCTCTGTGTTTCAGGAACATGGATATAAGGACATTGAAGAGCACTACAGAGAAAGATGGATTTTGCTATATTTTCTTCCAGTCCTTCCCATTTCTCTTCTTTTCTGTTTTCACCTCGTCATCAACCAGAGAGAGCTGCTAACAGATATTATTCTCTTTTCCCCCCATCAATTTTGTGATAATGATACCTGGTCTGGCATGCAGCCAGACTGAGGGTTAAAAAAGGATTGGTTAAGTAGTAAATTCAGCCTACCTCCAATCATTGCATTAATCCTCAGCCTATGCAACCACCCTGTGAGAGGTAAAGGTGTGGAATTAATAACTGGCTTCCAGGTATCTGATCTGATAACTCTCAGAAGGGGTTGACTGCTACTGCAGATTCTTACAACTGAGTAAATTTTTTATTAGATTTCATTAGATAACATGTTCTATATATTCTACAATCAGCAAATATTTGTCACTCTTTACTTAGCAGTATCATGGAACCTGTTAGCTCAGTTTTATTTAAAACATCGTTCTCATTCTCCTTGGAGGAGGAGCCCGCCAGAATACAGTGCACAGCATAGCCCACCAGACCTGGATCCTGACAAGGGGTTTTTGGAAGCTGTCATAAAATGCATTAATAATGTTATTCACTTAACTTACTCAATTTTCTCAACAAAGGCATACCTTCATGAGATGCTTTCCTTGCCTAAATCCTGCCATGTAGAAGCCATTTGTTTCATTCTAGTGACCCACACAGAAAGCACTTGACAATAACTGGCAATTGCTGAGGACAGTTTGAGAACTATGGAGGAAAATCCAGACTCCTTCTGCAGGTCTCTCAGACGTTGTGCTCTAGAAGAGGGTTCCATAAATCTGATGCAGGAAAAGAGTAATTTTTGCCAATCCCTGAACACAAAGGAAAGGATGAGATAGCTTTCCTGGATAAATTGAAAGGCTTGAGAGAGATATGTGTCTGCCATGCTCATGTTCTTTGAAAATTAAAGCCTTTTCTGCAATGCTGACATAAATGCCCATCTGATACTAAGATTAACCACATAAATTTCCTTTTTTTTTTTTTTTTTAAATTATTTGTCATCCTTTTGACCATAACAGATTGTTTAAATCCCTTTCTTTGAAATTTTAATCTGAAAATACTCATCATTAAAACAGTAGACAAGGAAGTAATACATTTGCCTGGGAAGTAAGAGAATGGAAGAAGTCCTTCACTGCCTCACTCTTTGCATGTTTTATGCTGTGGCTCTGGTTTAAAATGGCTGCATTTCAGCAGAAGGCATAGAAAGAATGGCTGATTGAGCTTTACTTTCAGGTCTTTGGTGGCCTGGATAAATAATATTGTAGCCTTTTTAGCTGAAGCTAACTGTCCTGCTTTCAGCTGGGATAGAATTAATTTTCTTCCTAGTAGCTGATACAGTGCTGTGGTTTTGGATTTAGTATGAGAATAAGGTTGATAACACACTGATGTTTTAGTTGTTGCTAACTAACGCCTACTCTAAATCAAGGATTTTTTAGTTTCCTTTGCCAACAAGGAGGTGAACCACAAGAAGCTGGGAGAGAGCACAGCCAAGACAACTGACCCGAACTAGCCAAAGGGATATTCCGTACCATAGAACATCATGCCCTGTATATAAATTGGGGGGAGTTGGCCGGGGTGTGCAGATTGCTGCTTGGGCATCAGTCAGTGGGTGGTGAGCAATTGTATTGTGCATCACTTGGTTTTCTTGGGTTTTACTCCTCTCTCCTTTTTGTTATGTGCCGTCCCCCCATCCCTCCTTTATAATTATAATATTTTACTTTATTTCAATTATTAAGCTGTTCTTATCTCAATCCATGGGACTTTTTTTGATTCTTCTCCCCATGCCACCAGAGTCAGAGGGAGTGAGCAAGCAGCTGCATGGTACTTAGTTGCTGGCTGGGGTTAAACCACAACACTGACATAGAACCTAGTTCTCTCACATGTCCAGGGAAATGCTGCAATCACAAGTCTCTCATATAAAAGTTGGGAACAGGCATTACTTCCTTCCACATTTTTGAATGAAAATGGCACAAATGGATACACTTTGTACTGAATTCAATGTCTCGTTGTGTACTGGTGGGTGTGAGTGCACACAGCAGTTTAGTGTCTTCAGGAGATGTCTGAACTTCAAATCTGCATATTTGTAAGATAGTTGCTGTAATGGTCAGCTTATCCAAGATGGCAGCACTTTACACATGCATAAAGCTTTCAATATCTAAGCAACTATACAGGCAAAATCATAGGTGGTAGAAAATCTTATCCTAATACAGATGCCTTAAGTTAGATGAACCATACTCTAAAAGTGACTGTTTCTCTTCATTGTCCTGGAAGGGAACGTAGCTGACAGGTTTAGACAGAGATGCCTACTTGATAGGTAGGGTACAACCCACTCTTGGTATTCAGAAGGTGTCTTTTTGGATCTTGTTCTTGATCATGTAAATTAAAAGTCTAAGTGCTGAAAGATATTTAAATAGTACTAAGTGACAACTGGAAGCAGAAATTTGGAAGTAGATAGTAGAGTCATGGTGCCCGAATGACATTTGTTGAATTTGACTAGACATTCTTCATCCTTACAGAGCAGCTGGGCAAAATGGAAAGAATTAATTTACTCAATGCACAGACACCACATGGCCAAACAGCTCAACATCTGGAACAAAGACAGGTGCATACAAGGTCAGGGTGTAGTGTAGGTTTTGTCTGAATTAGAAAAGTTTCAAAGGCTTAACTCAAATAGCTTAAAATGTGTGCACATTACATTAGTTCAGCTTAAAATGACTTTTGCTTAAAAATAAGTTCTTTAGTGATATCTGCTTTTCTTTAAATGAATCTGTGGATATGGGTATACAAATGACAGGCAGTTATCAGCTGCTGTTTACTGATCTGGGGTATATGCCTTTTTAGCTGAAATTTAAATGTTTGTTATTACCTTGTTTTTCAGGGAGGTTTAAATCATGCACACAGATTACCTGTAATTCAGTGATGCTCATCTGATAGGATAATAAATGTTCACAGTTTAGTTGCAGCTCTGAAAAGCAGGAAATTAGCTCCTGTACTGGTTTTAGTAGAAACATATTTTCAAATGATTTAGGTCAATTTTGAGGGTAGTCTTGAACTGATAATACAGCTAAGATTAAATCTATGCTAAATAAAAATAAGGGTGGTCCACACTGCCTAATTCTTACTGCTGTCCCTGGATTGCTCCAAAAAGCCTTCTCCAAGAGAACACTGCTTTAGAAAGGATGAAGTCCTAAATGATGTAAAGCAAGTCAGTGCCCATTTGCCTTGACCTTTTTTATTTAGCAGTAAAAACCTAGCTTCTGACTCTACAGACGGTACTGACTGGGTTAACTAAGTTGTCTCTTAAACTAATTTGCATTAAATTGGTGGCTGGTTGGACCAAGCTGATATTAACTCATTTTTTTCCTTCAATGGAAGAATAACTGTTGGAATTCAATCTTTCCTGACAGCTCAGAAAGCACGTAATCTGTAAAATTTTGACTATTTTGGATTGACTCATTTATTTCTGTTTAAAAGGTTCATTCATAGTCTAAGTTGTCATGTTTCTACTGTTTTTTTATTATCATGTTCAGATGATTTATTTGACAGTTTTCAAATCTAGTGTCAAATTAATGGGATTTATTTCAATGCATCAGCTTCACAGTTCATGAATTTGTGGTTATTCTTACTAACTTTTCAATATAACTATTCCTTGAAAATTGCCAGACTGTATAATATCTAATAAAAATCATATAGCAACAGAAAACATTATTATCTGGATTCAGGGCTTCTTGTTTGTGCCAAATTTGCTCACTACAGGAAGTCACAAAGTCATGAGGTGAGAAATACTTCAGAAATACTACAAACTATGAGAGACATTTGCAAAAAGCTTTGCTTAAACAGAAAACATGGAATGAACTCATGGTATAAGTGAGTGATATATTTTCAAGTTTTTTAAAATTAAACTTGCTTTGGTATCAGACACACAGTCCTCTGAGGTACCCTGAATGTTCTTGGCAGAGAATGGTGTTCAGGACTACTGGGTCAGCTGGTGACACTGCTGCAAAATCTGTATTGCCCCTTCTGAAACGCACACCAGCGTGCTCTAAACTAGCACAATATCAGAGAATAATAACAGGCTTCAGAACGCCCAGCATTTTTGCACCAAACCAGTGTTGACATAGAGAAATAATGAGCTAAGCCTATTTTTCAAATTCAAATTAGCCCTTCTAAACCTGATGTTATTCTGGGAAGTGTAATTAATTTGAGAATAATGGTATGAAAGACAAATGTCAGATTTTGCATACACATTCCACACTGTTCTATTTCCTTTTTAGTATTACAGGAATTTCACTTAATATTTTCATTGTTGGTTACTGAGAGGTAAGCGGTTACTTGCCTTTCAGAAGTATCAAGTCATTGGACTGATACATGTCATTGGGCAACAGAAATAGTTAGGGAAACAAATTGAAAATATTATTTATTCTAGTTCTGTGATAAACACTAGGAACAGGAAGGAGAATATCTAGAATAAAAAAACCCAAACCCACAAAACCACCTTTTCTTTATCATTTATCAGGGAAAACACAAAGAAAAAATAAATATTATAGCAATATTTGTTTTATTTAATTTTAAAAGTATGTATATTTACAAGTAAATTAGACCCAACCCTTACTCTTCAATGCACATTTTAGTGTTGAAAACTGGGCACCCCAGAATTAAGATGACATATATGACTGTTAAGATAAAATA
>NW_009607717.1:5901-22473 GCF_000690535.1 Cariama cristata
TCCTGCCCTGTGCCCCCACCTGCCCCCCGCCCCTCCTCCTCTGGGCCTTGCTACAATTTCAGGAATTCCCATTAGGTCTTGGCCTTTGTAATGAGTTGGGCAGTTAAGCATCCTTTGACCATACCAGGAACTCTTTGATGGCTAAGGAGGTAATAGTGCTGATCATGCAGGCAACTACTGCCTGACCAAGGTGGGGAATGAGAGCGGAATAATCCATCATCCCCTGACAACCTTGGAACATTTTATATCTGAATCACAGCTTGAGTGAAGTGGTATCATTTTTACTAGAACTTTGAGAATTCCAGTGATCACCGACCCAGATTCTGATTGATGACTATCACAAATCATCTTGCAAACCTATAAACAGCGGTCCTAAAGTGAGACGCCTTGAGTTCTCCTGGACCACAGCGGTGTGTGACCAGCATCTCCCTCAGAGTGGGACGCCTCTCAGAGCACGCGAACTCTCAAGTTTGTGAAGTTCGGAGGACCATTGCTGAAAGCTGATGATGGAACCTGGGCCAAAATCCTGCACTCCTTGAAGCTCAACCCTCACCTGTTGAGAAATGCCAAGATGTTTGAAGTGAGAACTTGAGAGGAATTTTTAACAGGTATGCCTTTATATCTATTTATCCCTTTATATCTATAAATCCCTCTCTCTTTCTCTCTTTTATGTTTGTGTGCATGCATGTGTAAATTGATTTAAACACCCTATAACAACTCAAAACACCGTTATGATTATAGTAAAACCCATTGGATCACTTCATAAATGTTAAATTAGCAATGTTTAAATACTGTTAAATGAATCAGTGCTGCTAAATCCTTTAGGTATAAACCTTTGACCAAGTCTGGGACTAAGTCTACATCCAGTCACACTGAGACTCCTCTCTGAGGAGTTTAGAAAGCAAGGCAGTCCGTTCTGAACCTCATGACTCAACAGAAGGGTCTCCCTTAACCCTTTTCATCTCTGATCTCTGTGTAAATCACTCCATCTCAATTCTAACTCGATTTACCTTGGTATATTTCTTCCATATAGTAAGTAATAGAGTGAACCTTGCCATTGAATTTTGTTAAGTCGCATTTTTTATAAATTCATATCTAAACCATTTTTGCTGATACCTCTGATGGTGATTCTTTGAGCGACCCCAAACCATTCATTCACGACAGGTATGCAACAAGGAAATTCTGCCAGCAGGCCTTTTGTGTCTTGGTAGTCACATGTAAGTCAGTAACAGCAGAACAAGAACACTTCAGCTTCTCATTTCTGCAAACTTAGTTACAGAAAAGTGAATATATCACAGGTCACTGCACAGTCTTGGCACTAGTCCGATGTACTGGTCAATAAGGCATAAACCCAATTTATCAACAACATGATCTATGGTTAATATGTCACAAAGTCCATATGATGACAAGAAACTCAATATAATTCTAGAAGGGAGCTGTGGTGCTACACGATGTGGTGATCAAGCTCTGCTTGTTGTTGGAATGACTCTTCAGGGCAGTAGAAGTGGAGCAGAACTAGACCTTCAAAGAACAGAAGTAGTAGGCTATAGGGAAAAATGCTAGAAACTTTTCACTGCACATACTTTACTAGAAGAACTCAAATTTATTTATTCATGACTATAGTAATACAAAAAATCTGGTTAGAAATGTGATTTTTTTTTGTGTCTGTGTGCATGAAAGCATTACATTCAAGATCTCTTGAGTGAATTTATGACATTATATCAGGCTAGAAATATATGATACCACATAACTTATCTGCCTTACTCCAATTTATCTACTGCATAAAAAATAAAATAAATTTGGTGCATCAATATGCTTCTAATTTTTCATATAGTTACTATGAATGGACTTCAAAAATTCTCACAAAATGTGTGTACAACAATTAATATTGGGTTTTATGTGTCCTTTTTTGTGCCTTACAAGGAAAATGAGCTAATTTATATGCTCACATATTTTTCACCAAGGTAAAAGGAGGTAGGTCAAGACAGCCAGCCTTGTTCATCCTTGTGAATGTATATTAGCCATTTGAGTTGAGCTTTCATGGAGTCAAAAGGTGTAGAACTACAGTCCTTTCTGTTTCAAAAGTATATTTTCTAGAAAGAAGGGTGGACTGGGTATCCCAGATACACAAATGCACCCCATTGTACTTGACAGTATTAAGTTATACTTGATAATATTAAGTTAAGCTACAGTTTACAGGTGCAGAAACTAGCACCTACAAAAGGCAGATAGACGACATCCATAGCTCTTCCCTTTTCCACTGATGTAGTCACTCCATCATAGAAGGCCACTAGGTTGGTCAGGCAGGACTTGCCCTTGGTGAAGCCATGCTGGCTGTCATTTGTAACTCAGTGCGTTAATACTTAGTTCTTAATATCCTAAGTCCAAAGCCTACCTAAAGTAGTGTGAAGCCTCCTACAGGCCTTTGGATCCAGCACATCTGAGGCCAACATCCCTAGCTGAGGGCAGCAAGAATTTTTGTTAGTTTACCTTTTGTCACTGAAGCTGCAATATTCTTTATACTTTAAATTATGGCAAGTCTTAGTTATATTGCAATTAGGATTGTTACAAATATGTTTTACAATGCTTCTAACAATCATCTGATATTTAACTTACAGTATCTGTCCTTGTAAATCTTAATTAAAAACCTTTCCAGTTTCTATATTTAAACAGTCACCTATCATGCCTCAGCAGTAGTGTCTCTGTCCATGAAACTCTCCTCCCCGTTAACATGCAGCATATAATACCAATGGATTTCATGCTGTGCTCCCCTTCACAAGCATCAGTAATATTGGAAAGGTGGAGTTATTCTGGCAGCATAATATTCTCTGTCAGGAAAAGCTGGGTTATTGCCTCCCTTCTCACCCCTGCATACTGCCTATAACTTTTGTCTTTCTATCTGATTAACTTGAACATTCATGATGTTTTGAACAATTAATACAAGGCATGATTTGAGAAAGTAGATCCTTGGCCAAGACTATACTGTCATGATATGTAGGACCTATAGTTGCCTGATTGTATCAGTATGAAAGGCAATTAAAGCATAAATCATGAAATGCACTCATTGTTAAAATTTTAACTCTCCATAAAATGTATTTATCAACATTTTTTATAATGAGTATGTCACAAATTGGGGCTAGAGATAGAAAAAAATGAGCTTGAGAAGGTGAGGATTTTTAAAAAAAATGTGAAGAAGATAATTAGCAGAAAGGTTGGGAGTGAAAAATTATGAATTGGGAAAATAAACAGTCTGAGACGTGTTATTTTTCATGTTATCACTGCAGTTACACAAATAAAAAAACAGATGAAGACTTTTTGTCATGAGAAAAGGTAACAAATATCACTCTTGAGTGTAAATTCTTAACATGTGACAGCACTAGTGCACTTGAAAAGCCTCAAGGTTGTAAAGTTGTTGTCAACTTTGTGCAAAGGGTTAAAGAGCCCACAGAGCTGAAGTCTCTAGCACTGTGATGTTGTGGGCGGCCCCTAAAGAACTGGCAGGTAACAGCTGTGAAGAGCTGCAAGATCAGTGGAGTCAGTGCCAGGTGCAATGACTAGGAATGAGATTTAACCAGACAAAATTGCTTCTGCATTACTTACAATGTTTTTTCATTTTAAGTTCTTCAGTCAGTTCACAGCTATAATAATTTCATATTATCATCCTTTTTTTCCAGAAAACATTTGACAATTTCAGTGGAGTGACTCCAAAGTGTAGTCCACTCTCCTGCATGTTGCTTGATGGTTTGTTCAGATAGGTGCTGATAAGCAGGGGCAACTGATTGAGTTCTACTGCCACACGGTTTAATAAATGCTTGTCTAGTCATGCTTCAGGTGTTGTTTATTTATAGTGGGCCTAATCTGTGGGCATATCATGTGACTGTTAGAGCAAGATAATGTGTAGCCTCAATTCTTGATATCAAATTTACTTTGCCGTGTTAGGATTGACTAATGCTTGTGCAGATGCTTTGCTACCATGCCCAGGGTTGGCAGCCCTCCAACTATCACTTCCTTGTTTGCATCTTGCAGAAGTCAATGGCAGATTTCCATGTGACTTCTTCATCTTTCAGGTTCATATGGACTGTGTACCACCTTCCTATTTAAATCGTGTATGACGGACAGATTTTGAGCATATGTTTGCATGTTCCTGGCATCAATGGGATTAATCCACATCCTTACAATATTAAAATATACTACTGTTTCTTGTGCCCCTGCATAACCTTCTGGGGAAGGGGTTTTTAGCCCACTGGATTGCTTGGCTCATCAGAATAAGAAACTTTATTATCAATGGAATGAGGACATCACCTCAGAAAAAGGAGAGATACCTGGAAGATATAGCAATGAGCAAAAAAAGTCTAGTATGATATCCAAACCTCTCCTGTTTCTGTTGTCTGCTATGATAAGGAGAACTGATAAGTTTGGTTTTTTTTTTCTTGGGAGATGTCTTGTGTCGTGGATAGAAAGATCTTCTTTTATTCTGGAAAGCAATGACATGAACAAAGACCTTAGGCCTACCTAGGGGTGTCGTAAAGCTAAGAGAAAACAAAATTGTAAGGGACCTCAAGAAGTCATTAGCTCTGCTATGTTAAGGAGAACTGATAAGTTTGTTTTTTTTTTTTCTTGGGAGATGTCTTGTGTCGTGGATAGAAAGATCTTCTTTTATTCTGGAAAGCAATGACATGAACAAAGACCTTAGGCCTACCTAGGGGTGTCGTAAAGCTAAGAGAAAACAAAATTGTAAGGGACCTCAAGAAGTCATTAGCTCTGTCTGTGCAAGTAAACTTATGCTGGGCACAGACGTTTGTACTGGCATATGATGGTCTGTACAGTGACTGCACACGTTCTGAGGGAAAATTTCAATGCAGGCAAAGCAGTGCCCTGGCAGACAATGATCAGGAATGGTCTAGCGGAGAGCAGTGGCCAAGGAACATTCTCAACTTGTCGGTTTGGGATGTGGATATGTAGTTCAGTGGGGCAAAAGGGTTTAGCTGTATGAACACATGACATGCCAGCCTAGCTGACATCAAGAGCAGTTTCTGATTTGTTTTATTTGCTGATAGAGGTGCAGCAGTTTAGTTCATTCTCCTACCCCAAAACAAGTTCTGACAAGAAAGAAATCTTATTAGTGAACTGGACTATCTGGCAAAAGTCTGAAGGAATTCAGAAGGTGGTGATGTGGTCATGGCGTATGCATCATTTTATGACATATTAAGGTGAATTACAGTGATATTCAGAAATATTATTCAGAAAAAATTTTAAGTACCATAAGACACAGTCATTGTTTGAGAACTGGTGGTTGGGTGTCATTTTGTGCAGAAGAAGGAGAAGGTTCAAGTTTTTTTCCCTCAAACCATACACTTGAAACATGGATGGGAGCAAAGGGATTTTTTCCAAAAACATATTTGCTTTGGGAATTTTTACATTCTCTGCCTGGAGCTAGCTTTAACTCCTTCCAAAACATTTACTTCTCATTATAATTTCTTATATTATCCCCTTCTTGCTATCATTGTTACACCTTCTCTCTTACTATATGTCCAAGTTGCAATGTACTATTAACATAATCGAATTTGTTACTGTAAAAAGAAAACACCATCCAAATTAATTTTCTTCAGTGTTTGATTAGTGCTATGGCTGAAATCATAGACTGAATAGAATTTCTGAGACACATTTCATAGCTGTGTATACAATATTTTACACTAGCATCTATTGCACAGCATTTTATCTGGAATTTTTTTCTGGTGCAAAGACTAGTCGTTCAGCAGTAGATAAACTCTTTTGGGGGAACATTTCACAGCTTAAACTTGCACATAGATGAAGATTTACAGAGATAGTAAGGCACCAGGGGAGTAAACAGTGGAGAGTATTTTAATCCCTGAGGTTCTGAGCACTAATTGCAAAAATCTATTAATTTTACTTTGAGCATTGTGCAGGATATAAAATGGTTCCTTAAACAAAGCTAGACCTCTGTTTTGATTATAATTTTTTCTAGATTTTTTTTTTACCTGAGTCTGAATATGCAGTTACAATTTCTAATGTTTTGGAGCATGTTCTCTCTGTGGAGATGCTGAAGAAACTGGTTTTGTTGACCCTAGATAAGAAAAGGTTTCAGCGGGGACCTAACAGCTTTCCCCCAAAACCTACGAGAAAGGTACCAAGAGGATGGATCCAGGCTTTTCACACTGCTGAATGGTGTAAGGATGAGAGACAGTGGGCATAAACTGAAACAAGGAAGTTTCAGGCAGAATATAAGGAGAAACTTTTTCACCATGGGGACAGAAAATAACAGTTTATTCACTCTTCATCCTTAGAAGTTTTTTCATGGCCTGACTGGTTAAAGCCCTGAGCAACATGGTCTGATTGCATATCTGACCCTGCCTGGAGAAGGAGGTTGGACTGGATCCCTCCTGAGGTATTTTGTGGGTAAATAACATCACTGAGTATATTTCTGATCTGAGTAGGTTCATTCTTTTTTTGTGGGAACTTGTATCAGTGTTCTTTTCCAGCAAGAGCAGTTTCTGCAGAGACACACATTTCTAACCTGATCTCCACAACCCCACCACAGTTTCCAAAACTATCATGTCAGCCATGTTCTTTCAGTAGCTTGGGAATTCCTTCAGTGGCCCGGGTTGACTTGCAGGAAGTGACTCCTGCCAGTCAACCAAGCATTTCTTGTGAGCCAGTCAAGTGTATACTTCCAGGTTCTCCCAAACAGCAGTGCACAGAAATTGTGCTCATTTTTAAAACATTATCAAATAGTACAAAAAGAGCTTATTGCAGCATGGTTCCAGAACATGGCATAAGTAAGTAGAAAATATCTTACTGTTTCTATATTATTCTAATACTGGGAAGGAAGAAAAGCTGAAAATGTTATACCAAAACTTAGGATGATATATTCTATCTTTGATATCAAGAAAAATGTGTCGAGTAATAGCTTCTTGTCACTTTTCTCATGTCCCACAAGCCAAAAATCTTAACTGGTTTGGTACTCAAAGATAAGTATATTATTTGTTTTCCAACCCCTATGAATGGGTAGCTAGAGGAAGTAAAAATGAATGTGTTTGGTGACTTTTCTAAGAGTTTCAAAGGACAAGAGTGAGGCATCTCTGGAATGGAGTTCCTGTGGACTCAGAAGAGGAAGAATAAATAGCTGATTCAATAGACCTCAAGCCATTATAAAAGTGCCAAGGACAAATGGAGGCATCTGTTGGAGACTTCTTTACCTGAAAACTGTTGTGGTTGTCTCCCTGTCTACCACTGAAAGGCAACTCAGCCAGCCTGTCAGTCTTGGTAAATATCACATATTGTATCTCACACTCATCTCACATCAGACGGTGTAAAAGTGACTTCACAACCAAGAGGTTCATTTTTCTAAGGTGTGTCACTCCACAGGTTACTATAAAGGGATCATATATAACGCCTGAAATACACATAGCAGTGATTTTGGTGGCATATAGTTGTAACAACAGCAGTAATGGGGGTGGAAAGGAAAATAAGCAAAGGAGACGTTCTTCTAAGCACCCTCTCTAGGTAACTCCATGCCTGAATGCAAGTTGAATTTCCAAACAGACATGTATTTTCATGTTCTGACAATGTCTGCAGCTATGAAGGTTCTTAGATGCATTTACACTGTCACCCTTTTTGTGTCAAACTGCCATCTAAAAATATCTCAGGAAATTCAAATGTTTGTCCTTTGGTGCTTTATTTGTTTTTAGAAGTTGCATATTCAAAAAAAAGCTTGCTTGGAAAGTAGTCAATAAGTATTTAACATAACTATCTCTGAAATAGCATAATTTCCATAAAAACTTGGATAGTATTCTGGAAACATTCATGAAATGTTTGATGATGTATTTTGTCCTCAAGCATACAAAAGTTCGTGAAATGTCATAGCAATGCTCAAGAAATATTTCACGAAACACTCATGAGAAAACTCTCTGAAATTGTCATGTAAGATTTATGATATTTTCATGAAATATTAAGCAATGTATAAAGACAAAAGCACACTAAGCTACAACTACAATGAAATACCACATAAAACAAAATATCTGTTCATGGAAAGTTCCAGAAGAATTGTTCACAGAATCACAGAATAGTTGAGGTTGGAAGGGACTTCTGGAGGTCATCTGGCCCAACAATTCTGCTCAAGCAGGGTCAACTAGAACAAGTTGGCCAGAACCAAGTTCAGATGATTTTTGAATGTCTCCAAGGATGCAGTCTACAACCTCCCTGGGCAACCCGTGCCAGTGCTTAGTCACCCTGATAATGAACAAGTGTTTCCTGATGTTCAGAGGGAGCCTCCCGTGTTTCAGTTTGTGCCCATGGTCTCTGGTCCTGTCACTGGACAACACTGAAAAGACCCTGGCTCCATCTTCTTCACACTCACCCTGCAGGTATTTATGTACATTGAAAAGATTTTCTCTGAGTCTTCTCTCCTCTAGGTTAAACAGTCCCAGCTCTCTCAGCCTTTCCTCGTAGGATAAAAGCTCCAGACTCTTAATCATCTTTGTTGCTCTTCATTGGACTGTCTTCAGTATGTCTCTCTTTTACTATAAGAGCCCATAAGAGGACAGAGGACGCCAGGTGTGGCCTCATCAGTGCTGAATAAAGGGGAAGAATCACCTCCCTCCACCTGCTGGCAATGCTCTGCCTAATGCAGCCCAGGATAGCCTTTGCTGCAAGGGCACATTGCTGGCTCATGTTCAAATTACTGTCCACCAGTAACTCCAGGTTACTCTACCTCCTCATCTTCCTGGCCAGTCCTTCCTAAAGGTCTTGTATCCTTCCATTGCAGCACTCCAGTCATGCAAGCCATCCCAGTTCTTAAACATTAAAACAGTTTGTTGACATAGAACTATTTGTGACATTTCTTACAAATATCTATGAAATTGTTCATGAGCTATCACATGGAATTTATATGAAATGCATAATAAAATATAATGCAAGGAAACCTCATAGCCAGTTGAATAAAGTGTAAGATTAAAATTGTTAAAATAACTCTAGTCCTCAGAATAGGAACACTGGGCACCTCTGAGTCAGTGCCTTTGGCATCTGTCATTTGGAGAGAGAGAAGTTTTTTTGACTCCTCACTGCATTTTAAGAACCTCCCCTACTGCATCTCGCAGGGTTCACAGGGAAGTTCTTTCTCTTTTCCCCTTGGGTATTTTGGAGTATGTGGTCTACAGTCAGGGCACAAAGCAAGTAACAGTCATTACACTGTAGCGGCAGCTTCCCCTTAGTCTCCCAGATGCACCCTTTACAGTCATTTGGTGTCACTTTAGCCAAGAGATAAAGTTTCTTCCTGTAATTCAAGTGGAGATTCATAAAGTTTAACTAGAATTAGTACTGCAGAGGGCAGTTCATTCCACTTGGATATCTATTTTAGTCTGGGATGTTATTCCTTATTGGTTATAGAGGGAGGCTGGATGATTAGTGGTCTACAGAGCTGAAGTCAGAGTAAATTAGTCATAACCAATGACTAACTAGTGTCTAATTAAAGGCTTCATAGGTCAAGTAAGCAGAGAAAAAAAGGATTATCCAAAATTACAAGGGAATTTCAACAGCACTAACATCTATAATGTCTGAAAACAAACGTACTTTTAAAGTTAAATAAAAGAGGTGTCAATCGACAGCCCAAATCTTTTCATAATAAAATTTAAATAACACCAGTGAAATTGCCAACATGGTCAGCCAACTTTTGAATGAAGAGAGGCAGTAGAAATAACGACGTGGGTTCTATCTGTTGTCCTGTGCAATGTGGTAATCAAAAATCCATGTAAAGTTATCCACAGCCTCTGAGAAATTACAGACTTTAAAATCTATGCAGACAATCAGGACTGCATAAGGTGTTAGTTACTGCTGGGGAGTTTTGGTAGTTTAAATCTGATGTTTATGGTAATGTTCGTAATGGTGAGTGATGGGCACAGTTTTGTAAACAGAGGTTTCATGCTGACCTGCAGTTCTGAAACGAGATCTGCACAGAGCTCCAGAAAAATGGTATTTGTTTTCTTGATATTCTACATCCATTGCCAGAGGTCAATCTTTTCCTTCTAGAAATGAGCCCACAAAAAGTTTTGATTGAGGCCATAGTTCTGTGTTCAAATGATTAGAAAAAAAGGTGCTATTGCATCAATTCTTGTTGAGGTGGAATATTTTATCCAGCACCAGGAGTGCTAAAGCTTCATTTTCTACTGTGGTTGAATCGCAGCCTGATCCATGGACGCAACTTCACAAGCTGTTGATCTATATATCACTTCTTGGTGCTATCAGGCAACTATTGGTACTACTGCCAAACTCACACATGCTAACCCACCCGACAATGGGAAATATTTTGCCACTAGTCTCGATTTCCCTACTGGAAGATAAAAATGAGGATCTATATCAGAAAGAACAGAAAGGGATGTACAGTGCACCAGGAAGCAAGGAATAGTGAAGACTTGAGCATTCAACTTGCCACTGGAGGACTGTGGTCAATTAATACACACAGTGAAACGCAAAATTCATCTGAGAAATACGGACATTGCCAGTGCAAATGCCAATATCTGAATAGTTTGTCTACATTCCTTTCTACATTCCTTTCACAGGAAAGCAGTCAGGATCACTGATTCATCTCACTCTAACTTAGACATGATTAGAAGAATCATATGGATTTTGTCCTAAAAGTGCCCATTCCTCTCCATTGACCAGGAAGAAAAACGTAGGGTGTCTATCTTAGATGTAGATATCTAGGTTACTGATATCTGAACCTCCGTCTGAGGCCCTCAAAATACCTGTACAGAATATTGTGGAGAGAGTAGCCCTACGCAGAACTAAATTTACAGTGAGCAACGTAGCAATAGAAATGATTGTGGAACATTTGTTCCATTCTGACTAGAGTACCACAGCTCAGCACAAAATAGTCTCCTTGTGTGGACAAGCCCTAGCTTGAATAAACAGGAGATGTCCTAATAACATTTCCAATCCATATAGTGACTTTTCTGCACAGATCGCCATCTACTTTATGAATAGTATTAGTCCTTGTAACACTTTCAAGAGGTGGAGAATTATTCCTACTTGAAAAGCTGGAGATTAAGGACAGAGCTAGAACATAGGACTCCCTATTTCAAATTTTGGTTTTAATGGTTAGATTGCACTTGTATTTCTGACATTTGGAAAATTACACTGGAAAAACTTCACCTGGGAAGTTAAACTTATGCATGTGCATTAAACACGTAGCATCAGTTTTCCTCAGTGGTACAGAACGCTTTAAATCTTAGGGACAGGGCTATAATAAATTGATATAAACAAGGGGGATCTCAAGACAGTAGCAATCATAAATTTGCTCTGTGAAGCTATTAAATAGAGGCAGACTGGCAATCAAGATCTTGATTCAGCTTTACATCAATGAAAGGTTGGCTTATTTCTGTAACAAAGGAGTCTTAAGTTGCTTTGTAACAGTTGGTAGCTACTGTCCTGAGAATATAGTGCAGCTGGGAATAGAGCATGCAGTGTTAACCAGAGATGACTTTTTTTTTTTTGGACGATCTTATGATAAAAGCATTGGATTGGAGGGTCTAAGTTTTATTTCTTGTTCTTACAGAAACTTCCATGATGACCTTTGAAGGCCACTTACTTTGTCTGCACTTCACTTCCTTTTTTTGTGAAATTCTGCTCCACAATGTATAGATTCTTACACTGCACTCGCATCCAAGTGCCTCTCAGTGCTCAGTGAAGTGATGTAACTAATGTTAGTCCTGTGTTTATTCTTGCCCATGCCTGTAAGGAAGAAATGTGTGTAGTACAGTATTTCAACCTGGTAGATTTGTGGAATAGAAGAAAGAGTATGAAAGGTAGAAAAAAGTAACTTTTACATCAAAACCAAATGGTGCTAGCATTCATAACTGTCAGTTCTTGATTGAATAATTTCCCAGTTTTGGACTGGCCCATATGAGAACCATTATCTTGCAGGAGGGTTCAGATTTGCCACAACATTGAAGTTGTCTGTTATTATCTTCAGAAAACACTAAGAGGGAAGTTTCTGGAGCAAAGATAACATGGAAGTTTTCATGGGAGGTACAGACATTTTAAGCATGCTTTGACATGCAAGGTTGTACATGTTAGAGATGACAAACTTTGATGGTGCTTCTCTAGTTTTGCAACAGAAAAGGTATGTAAATCTGGTCTAGACAGCATTATTTAGAGGAGGCTCTAACGATGTTGCTAAATAGTAAAGGTCAAAAACAAATCCATAGCCCTAAGGCCAAGGGGCACCAGCTGGGTTAGGTTTGCACTGCCCAGGACTACAGCATATTTACATTGTAGACAGTTAGCAGATTTCATTCCCTTGACTCCTTCAGATTACCCTTGCCCAGAAATTTGTCACATAGGAAATGAGCCCAAAGCCAGAGCCTGACATTAGACAGGGACAGATAAAGGGACTATCTACTACTCAAATTCATCCACTAGCCTTCTTTCATCAATACAGAACTCATATTTTGTGGTCATGGTTATGGAGTGCTTTCATGATGAAGAAGACATGATGAAGATAGAATTACTGTAGGAAGTCACACCAGAAGATTTCGCATCATCTTTCTAATATTAAACAAAAGTGGGTAACTAGGAAAGTGTATAGGAATAGAACAAACATGGTTAAACTTTCTCAGCATACTCTTGCAGTCTTTAGAAACTTGCAGCACAAGGAGTTTTTGAAGAAGAAATGCTGATGTGTTTGAAGTTAATAACTGCTGATGAAAATTTCTTCCATGAACTTATGTAGTGTGCACTTGAATTTAAAAACCCATTTAGCATTTCTTGTGGCAGGAAGTTTCACAGATTACTTACACAGTGTGTGAAGATCCACCTTTTCTTCTTTTGAATGTCACACCTAGCTTTGTTTTACAGCCTGTGGTGCTTTCATTCAAAGAAAGAATAAACAGTCAATCCCTACTTACCTCTTTGCACCATTCATGACTTTATTGACTCCTATTATACCTCCATCATTTTTTCCCATATTTTTTTCCATGCTCAAATTCCTAGCCTATTTACACAAAGCATTTAGAGGCACTGAAGTTGATTATTAATTCTATGAGGACGCACTGGTTACTGCAAGGCAGGTCTGATGGGCTGAAGCACTCTATCTCAGTTGAGATTACTGAACCACTGAAGGTGTCACTGCCTCCTAAATGTCATTGGCACTCTCTGGCTGAGCCCAGAGTGTTTTCCATCAAGACAGGTCAGAGCCTTTTGTCAGGTAACAGATAGCAGAGATATTGCCAACCTAAATATAGATGGTGAAAATATTGCTGAGCTGATTGGATTCAGCTTCGGTCACAGCTGAATCTTCATCCAACTGTTTCATTCAAGAGGTAACCCTCTCCCAGCACTCTAATATTACAATTATAGTAATCAGATATAGTGAAGATTAGATAGCACTGTCTGTCTTCTGCATATAATTGGCACTTGACTTTGTACCAATGGCTGCAATTAGACTGTGTGGCATTTATATTCCATAATATGCTTGTCCTTCCAGATCAGGAAAACAGCTGGAGAGCACTGTGACTTTCAGCCTTGCCATGCCAGGGTTTCCTTCCAATGGAAACCAGAACATGGTAAGAGACAGAGCAAGAATGTAAATTTGCACTGTGGGGAATCCCACAGTGTAGGAGCAACTATGGTTACCTGTACCTGGGGGCCGAAAAAGAGTGGGAAGACAGCTATATTTAAGACGTTCAGTTTCTCGTTATTATCTATTGGTATGAAGTAGAGGGGTCTCAGAACACTTTTAGATATAAGTTGCTTCTTTCTGATGAGACAAGATATTAGTGGTACATGTTGCAAATTAAGATTGGGAAGATAAAAACATATGTCTGTCTTCTATACAAGGGAGATCCACAATTTGTGATCTTAAATCAGTGTTAACTCCATGTCCTGCCTGAAATCCAATTTATATACTTAAAAAAACAAATAAAATTAGGCTAGTAGATAGTGTTTGGGCACTTGTTGGGATTAAAGATACATGTGCTGCCAGGATAAATTTTATTGTGTTTGCAAAACATTCACGTACAACCAATATGAGTTAATAGAAAATAATATAAGTAATGTACTATTATTATATGATCTTTTTGAAATCAGTACCTCTGAAATGATGATACATACTGATAAATGATGAATACTTTGATTTTAACTAAAATAATTTTAAGTTTAATGGTATCAGAGGAATGAAATATGAGATTCTACTGCATTTAAAGGACTCATGTAGCCTGAATTTATGGCTGCCTAAAGCTTAGTGGAGCCTAATTTTATTTCTAAAATACAGTCTTGCTGGTGTTGGCTAACAGTTGTAGAATGGAGACAGATCCTAGTGAATCATTGATGTATTTTTAGATTGTCACTTAGAATTCATGCCATGAGAGTAGGAACTAAAATCCATCGTCTTCTGAGATTTTATTGTTTCTCTGGATTGAAGGGGCAACAATACATACACATTTGATAAAGAAGCCAAAGGACCTAAAAGAACTTGGAAACTATATTTTCAGCTAGTACAATAAAGTATCTTTCAGACTGGTGAAGCAGTATGTTTGTGACTTTCTTCGTGCTGTGTACTGCTTAACATGGATACCTATTCAGTCACAAGGGCTGCTAAATTCGAGTTTTTCATTTTAAGAGAGCAAATATCTTATGGCAGGAAATGCAGCTTCAGTCTTTTCAGCTGGATTCTTAGTCAATGTTGTAAAGCCAGTTTATTTTTTTTTCCCACACGTGTAGTATTTAAAACATCTAGGTGAACAAATTTACATCCCAACAGGCAATATGGTCCAAAACTATTTGGGGAATTATGTGAAGTTTTAAAAGAGATTCCTCTGAGTATTTGGACATCAGTCTTGGATAGCTGAGAACTGTAATGAGGATTGCTCTCAGTGATTCCAAAAAAGTGTAGTATGTAATATGATATTGGCAAAAACTATTACTTCATCAATAGCTTTTACAGTTTTTATATGTGGGCTTGCTGCAGAAACTTCTGTGTCATGGGAACAAACTGCAAATAGCCTGAGATTGCCTGGAAAAGACACGAGAGTGTCTAGAACTATAAAGTATTTGAGTCTCTGTGGGAGCTTCTGCCCTCACAGAAATGTAATTAAAAGTTCTAAAAGGATGAAAGGAAGTTGAGAAATACTGTGTACATCTCAGGCTGCAATTTCCAAATCTTGAGATGATGTTATTATCATTTAAGTCTCTAACATGAGAAATACAGTAATAGCTGTAAACTGTGGTATAACTTTCATTCTCAACCGTTCAAAAATTACTATCTAATGAATGTATGATGGTCTTATCTCAGTGCAGTGTGCATCACCTTTTTCAAGTTTTCCAATGCAATCTGCAGCATTGTTAATTTCAGTTTAAATGTAAGTAATTCTATGATGATAGTGGGATTTATATACTAACACTAAATCAAGCACTAGAAAACAATGAAGCGCTGTATTGTGGCTGTAATGTTAACAATAAAGAATGCATAAGCAAGAACTGAACAAGCCTGCCTTTTGAACAGTCATTAGCTGCTTTTTTTTCCTTTGAAAATCACTTCAACATATAAATTTTTTTTTAAAAAAATTTTGGTGGATGACTTATTTGGCCTGCTTTGACCAGGTTTCTTGAGACATCAAATTCAATACCGTATTGCAATTTGCTTTTCTTCAGGAAGTATAGTACATTAATTGGGTTTGTCAATAAGAAAAGAAATTAAAGGTTGTACCTTTTATTGTTTCAATAAACAACTCACACAGCACATACAGTGTCAAGAGAGAAAAAAATAAAAGAGAAGTCTTCCCTAAAGATATTATATCATCAAAAGAAATTAACAATATGCTCATTTTACGTTTCCAGAAGTAATTATCTTTGTATTTAACATCTTTGATGAAAATTTAATCCAATATTTGGATGATGGGAATTTAGGAAGCACGTGAGTCCTTTACTTTGAGTATAACAGCACTTGATTTACCAACAGAGATTATATACAGATTTGAGTTTGTGTTTATATTTTCATCTAGTTTAAAGAAGAAATTCAGATGCTGCAGTCTGTACAAAAGAATCATTAGTTGATATCTTTCATCTTAAATACATGGAAATACCAGAGTTATGTCCTAATGGCGGTCTCCTAAACTTCAGTGACCCTCAGTCAGAAAAGGTTTTAAGCAACTGTCTGAAGGGTTTCCTGAAAAATGATGCTTTTCTCAGGGGGGGGCCAAGCTGCTTTATAATCACTGTCTAGGTAATCCTTGCAATATTTGGATGCAGTGCGTAAGTGGTAACGTTATCAGTATGTTACAGTTAATGAAAGCATGGCGGATCTCTTGTGAGTTAAAGACAGATTTTCAAATTGCCCTATTTCCATTAAGTGCTTAACATAAATTATTAGCTGTTCAAAACATCTCATGTTTTTTGAGAACACTTGTGCATACAGTGAGAGGAAAGGGTAACATTGAAGAAACGGTCTCAAATGACAGGTCACTCACCGGGCGATCAGCTCCGGTGCGGGCGCGTTCCGCAGCGGAGAGGGGGACCGTGGCCTACGGGGGTTTCCCGAGCCGGGGAAACCCCAGGGGCGCG
>NW_009607718.1:0-515 GCF_000690535.1 Cariama cristata
TCTGCATTTATGTGAACCACGACTATTGCAGAGTGAAGGTAGTCTTGAAGATGAAATCTTTCCTTGCTCGTATGGCAAGAGAAACCATTTTTTCCCCTTGGTTTTTCTGTTCTTCAGCCCTAAGTGTTGCTGGTGTCTTCTCTCAGGCTGGCCATAGAGTAGACTGTGAAAAAAATCAGGCTCACTGGTTTTGGATGTGTTACAGCTCAGATGATAAAATATCCTTCTGAGCCTTTGCACTACGAAAGTAACCACTTGTGCTTCATCCGATGGTTCTTCATATACCGCTTGTTTCCTATCTCTGTAGGCAGACAGAATAACAGCTCGGGAGAGATTGATCTCGACACAGATCATCATCAACACGAACGAGGCTAGGAAAAGACTGCCCAGCAACCTGTTAGATGAAAATGTGGTACCTCTGAAGGTTGAGACACAGTAAGAGACTATGGTCTGAGCCGAGTGAATCGTGTTATTGTAATGCCGTTGATGCTGCCCAAACACAAGGTAGCCAAAAG
>NW_009607719.1:0-2964 GCF_000690535.1 Cariama cristata
CCCATGGGTGGGTGCTTGTTCCCTGCGGACTGTCTTGGGCTCCTCCTGGGGGGGAAGGCGGAGGAGGGGTCGCACCCCCAGAAGCTGCAGGGGGCACAGGTGGCCCAGGACCGACCAATGCGGTATTCCATCCCACCCACGGGAATACTCAGGGTAAAGCCCAGGGATCACGGGTGTCGGCCCTCTCTTCCCCTCACAGCCGGCATCCTGGTGGGACTCTGCTCGCTCCCCTCCCTCCGACCCCGATCTGTGCATCCCTCAATCCGGTTCTTGTCTGCAGTGCGGCACATGGTCCCATGGTCATCATCGGGAAGGGCAGTATCGGGTTTGTATATTTCTATTTATATTATTATTAGTATTAGCTTTAATAATTTTTATATTCTTTTTCACTGTTATTGTTTTATTAAAGTTTGGTTTAAGTGCCAACCCGCCAGTCTCTCTCCCTTTTCTCCTCTCCTTCCCCCTCTGGGAAGGGACGGGGTTAACAGAGAGCATCTGCCACCCGCTGTAAGCGCCGGCCCAGCCTTAAGCGGTGACAGACTTTTGGTGCCCAACGTGGGGCATGAGCGGCTTTACGTGTAGCTTAACTGTGAAAAGCCCCGGATTCTTGGTCTGATAGATCCGAGTTCGAATCTCTTCCCTGCCTCAGTGGGAGGGGACCTGGACAGCTCAGCCCAGAGGGGATCAGTTTCTGGCTTTAAGAGCTCCAGGGGTTGGATATTAAATCAACTTTCACAATGCTGATTTCCTGGGTGTTGGACATAATTTTAGATTATGTCTTTTCACAGTTTTATTCAGAGCTAAGCATAATACTGCCTTCCCTGCCATATATGTTGTTGGTTATTGTTATGTATGAACAGTTTATCACTGTTGGGCGTTGGGTGACAGGGATGATTGTGCTAGGGTGTTTAGCACTGATTTACTCTGTGATAAGATGGACCGTTATCCGTTATCACTCTGATCCTTTATGTCTATAGAGTGATGACAAGCAGCTCAGGTCATGAACCGATAGTAGCGGCTTTATCTGTGTATTTTGAGCTAGCAGATTTTGTTAGTAACAATATTCACAATTTTACTTGGCGACGCGGTACTTCTCCCTTTGCTGTGAACCTGACTGCACCAAATTTTGAGAATTTCAGATATTCTTGGGACTGTCAAACCACCATGAACTTATCATATTCTCTGAATATTTTTCTGGTGTGGTTTAATATTAAACGTCAGTACAGGTCTAGGCGCTGTGAAGCCATCTCAACTCCTACCACGTGTGCCAAAGCCACCCCATCCCCCACCACAGCCACTCTGATCCCGGTGACGGACGCTGTCACTGCTGAGACTCCAGCAACAGTCAACTGGCTGCGCGATCTCCTGGCTGCGCTACAGTCTGCTCAGACCCCGCCAAAGGGTGATGCAGCAGACTCAGGGAACCGACCTGTGCCTGTATCAGTCGCCCCTGTACAGAAGAAGAAATATACCAAAAAATCAGCTCATTTGGGGGAGGATGAGGCTGAACCAGGTCCGTCACGAGAACGGGAGGATGACGTCGAACCAGAGGTAATCCCCTTGAAAGAGTTAAAAGCCCCAAGAACAAGGAAGATGTTGTAAATGTCTTATTTACTCAAGCAAACAAAGGAAGGGCCTTTGGGGGATGACTGGAACGGCTGTAAGGTGGGGAGTCTCCGGGACAGTCTCACTTTGGACAGGGGCCTTTGTGAGTTGGGGGATAGCTAGAATGGCTGTAAGATAAGGAGGGTCCAGGACAATCTCACTTTAGACAACTCAGACAAGAATGCACCTAAGGACATCATGTTTGCAACTGTGACTGATACATCCTGAGGAGCACAAAGAAATCGACACCAATCGAGACCAAGATAAGGAACTTGAGACAGTGACGAGCCAAGACAAAAGACCACCAGAGAAGGATTGTCAATGTGGATCAGATATTTGCATATATAAATGACTTACAGGAATTCTCGTGTTTATGTAAACGAGCGCTCGGAAATCCTACGAATGTGTATAGTTTTATGGTATATAATCTCTGAAAGTTTACCAAATTGTTGGAGCACTCATGGTGGAGTGATCCCCAGTGCTGCCCAGTGCTGCAAAGAATGCCTGCTTCATAACACTCTGATATTACTGAGTTTCATGATGTCGGACTCCTTACCCAGCTGCACCTAGCTTCCTACTTCGGTGAGGAAAGTTAGAAAGCAAGGGAGTTTGGATGTTACCGATCTTTGTATCACCCTGACCCTGAAACCTATGAAAAGCAGAACCGGAGGTAATTACCCAATCTCTAAAATTTCATGAACTACAAGATCTACGCAAAGACTACAGCTGTCAATCAGGTGAGCACATCATCACCTGGTTGCTCTGGTGCTGGGATAGCAGGGCCAGCAGCTTGTACTTAGATGGTAGAGAGGCCAAGCAGCTGGGATCCTTCTCTAGGGAAGGGGGCATTGACAGGGCTATTAGGAAAAAGGCACTGGAAGAGACTCCTGGCAGCTGTGAGGGAGAGATACCCGTTCAGGGAAGATATTTCATGTCAGCCACAGAAGTGGAACACCATGGAGAAAGGTATCCAGTATCTGAGGGAACTGGCTGAGCGGGACATGATTTATTCTAACGTAGATGATCCATGGCTACCCACCGACCCAGGTGAGGTCCGATGCACACGACCCATGTGGCGCAAGGTCTCGCAGAGCACACCACAATCATATTCCCATACATTGGCAATGATGGACTGGGACGTTGGAGAGGAACCAGGAGTGCATGCACTAGCTGTTCAGTTACGGAAATACAAAGGTAAACTCTCTTCTTCCCTAGAAGCTCGTGTCTCAGCTGTGGAAAAGCTGAGTGACAAATCTGAGAACATCATTGGACAAGTGTGTGACAGAGTATCCAGGATGGAGGACAGATTCTACTCTCCACCTACACAACCCTGTATTGCAGCCATTAAAAGAAGACACC
>NW_009607719.1:3048-3276 GCF_000690535.1 Cariama cristata
GGAACGGAAAACCTACAGCTGACCTGCAGACACGAGTACACGAATTACAAGGTAGAACCAATGCAAAAAGGAGCTCCCCCAGAAGTGACAGGAGGACTGTTAACCCAGTTTCTAGCAGGCGGTTCTCCAGTCAGGGTAGGTGGGATTCTAACCTCTCCCTATCCGACATGAGGAAACAGAAATACAGAGTCCCTGCCTTCAGTCAGGTGGAGGAGAGGGACAACAGAG
>NW_009607720.1:0-12010 GCF_000690535.1 Cariama cristata
GCTGGTGCACGCGGAATCGCTTTTCTTTGGGCGTCGCGGTCTCGCTGATCTCTTGTGGGCTGGATTTGTTGTGCTCCCAAGTGTGTGTTTGGGGCGGATTCAATGTGCCTGCGCTCTTGGCCTAGCGCAAAGGTGGAAGCAAACGACTGGTTGTGGGTATTTTCCTTTCAGTTACTGTGTTTGTGAGCTTTCGGCGTAAGTAGCCGCATCATCTCTCTGAGGATCTGGTAAATTGTGGTGTAGGGAGGAGGATGGCACCTAAGACAACTTGAGAGTGGATGCCAACTTTGCCATCAGAGGCACTCTGCAG
Organism: Cariama cristata; assembly: GCF_000690535.1. Lineage (NCBI taxonomy): Eukaryota > Metazoa > Chordata > Aves > Cariamiformes > Cariamidae > Cariama > Cariama cristata. The sequence goes on from NW_009607720.1 coordinate 311, forward strand.
TGATGCTACAGCCATGGCTCGTTAAAATGTCACACGTGCGCATGCACACAGACCACAGAAATAGCTCTTAGAAGTGTGTTTTCATTTAGAAATAGCTTGGGATTTTCTTCCTATAAGAAAAAGTAAACGTCAAAAGACGTGGGCTGTGTCACACTTGTGTTTTCGAAAATGTAGTTTTGTAGTCAAAATTCAGGAAGGTTTTTGGTGACTCTTGCGTTCAGCTTTTGCAAGACATATTTGCAAGTGTGTGTTTATATTTGCATTACTCTAACAACTGCAACTTTTGAAATGCTCTGTGTGTAAAATGCATCCTGTAGTTAATGGGAGGGTTAAGATGCAAGTGTGAGCATCTGCTCTCAGATGTGATTTTTTTGATTAGGGCTAAGGCCATGACACAGTAAAGTCTGAGGTTATGTGCTTAATTTAAGTGTACAGTAAACATCAGCTCTGAAACAGGTATCTTGTTTTTGCTTGTGAGCATCACAGAAACACTGAGGTTGAAAGGAAGCTCTGGAGGTCCTCTAGCAGAGTCAGCTGGAGCAGGTTGCTCAAGACCACAACCAGTTGGGTTTTGAATATCTCCAAGCACGGAGACTACGCAGCCTCTCAGGCGGCCAGTTCCAGTGTTTGACCACTCTCACTGTTACTGAGGTTTTTTTCATTGCATTTAGGTGAAATGTCCTGTATTTCAACTTGTACCCATTGCCTCTCATCCTGTCAGTGTGTGTCACTCAGAGTCCGGCTACACCTTCTTTAGTCCTCCTCCATCAGGTATTTGTACACACTGGCAAGATTCCCCTCCGAGCCTTCTTTTCTCCAGGCTAACCAGTCCCAGCTCCCTCAGTCTCTCCTCATGTGAGAGACGCTTCAAGCTCTTAATCACCTTTACAGCTCTTCACTGGACTAACTCCAGTATGTCCATGCCATTCATGTACTGGGGACCCAGCGCTCCAGGTGTACCTCACCAGTGCTGACCAGAGGGGAAGGATCACCCCCCTCCACCTTTTGGCAATGCTCTGCCTAATCTAACATACGAGGCTGTTGGCCGCCTTTGCTGCAAGGGTGCAGTGCTGGCCCAGGGTCACCTTCATGTCCACGAGGACCGCCAGGTCCTTTTCTGCAGAGTTGCTCTCTACCTGGTGAGCCCGCAATGTGTCCTGGTGCACGGGGTGAATCCTTTCCCGGTGCGAGACTTTGCACTCTCTTTTCTTAAGTTCATGAGGTTCTTGTTAGCCCATTTCCTCAGCCTGTTGAGGTCTCTCTGAATGGCAGCACAATCACACGGACTATCAACCACTCCTCCCAGTTCTGCATCTTCTGCCAACTTGCTGAGTGAGGGTGCATCCTGTCTCATCATCCAGGTCGCTAATGAAGGTCAAACAAGGTCGGCCCCAGGACTGACCCTGGTGTGCACCATTAGTCAGGGGCCTCCCACTGGACTTTGTCCTGCTGATCACAACCCTTTGAGCCCAGCAGTTCTGCAAGTTTTTGGTCCGCCTCACAAGCAGATTATCTGGTTCATCCTTCTTCAGTTTGTCTACAAGGAATATGGGAAACAGTATCAAAAGCCTTTCTGAAATTGAGATAAAGCATCCACTGTATCAGTCATCTAATCACAGGAGGAAATCTGGTTTTGTTCTTGACTTCCTGCAAAAAAGAAATCTCAGAATTTGTGGACATAATTCAAGGTATGCTGAGGTGGAACAGAGTCTGGGTTAAAAGTTTTGAGATGAGTTAACTGCCCTCTTTGTCTCAGGGAGGAGTTAAACCTACTCACAAAACTAATTTATTTCAGTTTTATTTTGATCATCCCATAAGAAAGTAGAAGGAGGATCACAAATAGGGACAATCGCTGAAAGTACAAGTCAGTGGCATTTAGGAACTGCCCCATATGGATTGCACTAACAGGAAAAAAATTACTTTCATGTACTTGGGACTGGTTTTGTTTACAGTTTCTAAAACCTTGCTGAAATGTGATGCAGATCAGTGCCCGATTTCCTTCTTAGTGTAGTACTTTTATGATAAGAGTCTGTTTTGAGTTTTACTTGAGATGAAGACATACTTTCATGTATTTCAGCCTGATTTGGATTATATTTATTGGTTTTGTCCAGATTTGGTTAATGTTTATTTTTCTTCTGAAAGGTGTTATTTTTGCTTTATGAAATGTGACGCACTGAAGAGTTTTTACTGAATACTGTGAGTTACAGGTCAAGAGTATTTCAACTTCAGAATTAAAATCAGCATTATTTCTACCTGTCACTCATGCTGCTCTTTTTCCTAAATAAAGACATTCTGAACAATATTCCTGAAAGTCAGATGAGACAAACTTTCTTTCTTGGTAGCTGATCTTACGGGGAATACTTCCCACAACTGTCTGTTTGTTTGGTTTTTTTCTGACCTTCCTATTAACTAAATGTTTCTTTTCAAGGGTAGAGACTTCCATATCAGGATACTGTTACCGACGGATTTTCAACTGAAGAATGCAAGGTAAGAGAGTTTTATGAAAGCAATTTGTAAGTTTATGTAGCAAACCTTTATTTTGATGAAAGCAATGATGGATATGCATATGAATTATTCTTTTTTCCAATATCAGTGTTGGTAATTAATTCTTACTGGTTTCAGTTTAACCTTGCATCAAAATTGTACAGCATCGGTGTTAATAAACGCTGACAATAAGCATTGCCTATATCAAAATATTTTGTTGTTAATTAACTTTGAAACTTGTTGTAATTAATTGGTTATATTTATATGTAAATCAATGTACTTGGAAAAAATGTTCATTTAAATCAAATTATTTATATGTCACCATTTGGGTAACAAAATTCAGTGCAAAGTTGTAAATTTAAGCAATTATGTGCTTGATGGTTAGCATAGCTTTTTTTAACTTCATTTTCTCTTTCCTGTTAATACGTTTTAATTTGCGTTACCCAGCTTTTCTTTAAAAGCTCTGTTGTTATTACTGCGAGTGTTTATCATAGTAATACGTGGGAGTGTGTGCGTACTGTGTGTATGCACCCATACATGGATTAGTCTTTAACGTTGTATTCCATAGTGCTGCCTAGGCCAGCCTGCTGTGAACAGGTGTGGTACTCCATCGCTTTGTTACATTCTAGGTCAGATACTTAAAACTGCATTATATGTAACTTTGACATTTTCAGGATATCATTTTAAAATATTGGTATGTTTTATGAAGTCATGCTAGCTTGCGAGAATTATGTTGTTGTTTTCGGCAAAGAACAGGCTTTTGTAGGTAAATGCTTAATTTTTAATGAGCTTTGGGATAGTGACATTTGAAAGTTAAATAACTGAATATGAAATTCAAAGAAATGTTGAAGTATTGTTTACTTCCTTTGTTTTTTTTGAAGAAAAACTTTTATGTTGTTGTGTAGCAGACTTTCTGATCTCTTCTGAAAATCATGTACTGTGAATTTAAAGTTTATACAAAATACTGATTGTTTAGGATAGAGTGTAGCTGGCACCTAAAGAAGATACTGCACGGATATCGGCATATTTTAAAGCAGGTATACAACTTTTTAAACCATTTCTGTTAAATGTATACTTACAGTAATTCTGAAAAGCTTATACTCACATACCTGTTCTAAAAGTGTTTAAGAACTCTTCTTTCATTGTATAGCTAAGATTTATTTTGAAATGCTTGAGGATTTACAGGTCAATCTAAAGAGAGATGGATAGAATTTAGTAAGTATTTGTTTTTACTCAAGCTTTATTTTTTTGAAGATTGAGATAGAATGATTTTTAATAAACGGCTGCTGATATTTTACTAGAATTTTGCTTTAATCTCTCAATTACAAACAGATTTTGGTTTTCCTTGTTTATATATTTATTTTTCACAAACTGTTCATAATGCAGAGGAGAGGATTCACATTAATTATTGATAGATCTAGCTCATTCTGTGTGGTAGACAGTCAAGAAATGTAAGTTAAACCTGCCTATCCAGAGAAGCTTTGGAGCAAGAATAGAACAGTCCTGCAGTCAGGAAGAACGTTTTGTCTCTAAGGCAGCCTGTTTGTCACTTGTGCTAGTTGAGACACTGTGTCTCACAGACTGTGCACCCTGTTGTAGAACAAGGGTTGTGAGTTGGGAGTAACCAAAGATACAGAGCTGAGGAAACGGAAGTGTGAATGTGTACCCCATCTGAAGATGGGCAGGGATTCTTAATCATGTACAGCATCTAAAAGCAGATGGGTCGGGAGAGTTCCTAAAGAAAATATAACCAACTAAGAAATGTGTTTGAGACATTCTAAAGTCTTCACCAATGAGAACAGAAGCTAAAGTTTTCATAAATTTTTTCATAAATTTCTTCATAAATAGATAAAGTGTAAAGTCTTCATAAACTATATAAATGTGTAATGTGACATGATGTGACAAAGGTGATGGTTAATTTTCAGTAAAGTTTCCTGTACTCTGGAAGATTTGTTCTGTAATTGAAACATTTAAATGTGTGGTAATTCTAAAGCTTCTGTTCTCATTGGTGAAGACTAAAGTTTTCATAAATGTTTTCATAAATTTCTTCATAAATAGATAAAGTGTAAAGTCTTCATAAACTATATAAATGTGTAATGTGACATGATGTGACAAAGGTGATGGTTAATTTTCAGTAAAGTTTCCTGTACTCTGGAAGATTTGTTCTGTAATTGAAACATTTAAATGTGTGGTATGTGGTTGGGGGTTTTTATGCTAGTTGGATTGACAGTACTAGAAAAATAGATAGTTAGACTGAAATTGTTTTCTTCAACTCATAACTTTTAGTGGTAAACAAACTGATACTGTGTTCCCTCCAGAGGTTGCACAGCTGTCCAGATCTTGTCAGTTTTATGGTGGAGCTGAAAACTATTTTGGTAAGTGACAGACTGTGTATGTGGGAGATTGGATGTTCTTACAGCTTTGCCTTTCACTTTCAGTTTTTTACAGTTTACTGTTTGATAGATGGATTTATGGGTTTGGGTGTGGGTTGTTTTTTTTTTTCAAGAAGAGGTGATTTTGTATGTATGCTGTTCATGTAATGTTTGTATACGTATCCTTTAGGATTTTAAGTGACTGTATGTTTTGGAAATTGGAGTATTATAGAAAAATTAAAATCCCAGCAAGGGATCTTACTATAGAGCTATCCTCTTTACAATGATTTTCCTGGAATTCCTGGTATTGTCCAGATGGTAAAGAAGGCTTGTAATCACACAAAGGATTATACAGTCAGTGGATTGCTGAAGGTGCCTTCACCTGTGTGACAACTTGATCAATATATCGAGAAAGCTTTTTTTTTAATAGGTCAGAGCCTGCTGCTTATTCTTTTTACAAAAGTTTTTTTTAATCTGGGATTAAAGAGTAGCAAAGTCTTTAGTTAACAACATGAAACTGACAATTTCTTGTCTGCTAGTAAAACATTATTCTATGAGCATTCTTGGCAAAGAATACTTGCATACAGCCTACTTGACTTAGAAATAAAACACAGTGAGTATTCTTTGAAACAACAAAAATACTCTCCTGGTATTACCCTATTGCTCTGTGCCTTTCCTCAGTATTGGTTCAATCCCTGCCAAACTAGATTACACTAAACCAGGCAAAGACGTGTGGAATAGGACGGAATAAAAATGTCTACATGTGACTATTTTGGAATATTTCACAGTAGTTATTCCAATCTATTTGCCTGGATACAGAGGCATGCAGAAAATGAGAACGCAATGAAAGTATAATTCATTCAAAATAGTAAAATAGTGATCCTCAGTGCAGATAGTAAAAACAACAGAAGACACTGTGGGAGAAATGGGCAGAAATTATTGTCATACTGATTTTATTATTAATTCTATTTACTAGTTTGTATAATTTTATTATAAATTATTAATAATTTTATTATAAATTTCATTATTTATTTGTCCTGTAAGCATAATTGTAATTTAAGTACACTTTTAAAGAACAAGTAGCACAACATGAATGTTGAACATATGGTTTGGTTTGGTTTTTCTCTGTAACGTGGTATTACCTTTTTGATAAGAATTTTTTTTTGAGGCCTAACAACATACTTGGTGAGTGTCTGTACCAGGACTTAGTCTCTGGGATCCTATGATGTTAAAATTGAGAAACTGATATTTTTTTTTTATTGCTATATAAAGTTGTATATAGCTACTTAAAAATAATATGGAGGATTTCATATATGTGTCATCTTTGGTGGCTGTGGAGCCCAGGAGACAGCTGTGGGCTTAATAGAACCTTCTTTTGAAATGTTCTTTCAGTCAAGATGCTTGACTTCAAATTTATTAGCTGAAAAAGAGGCACATTTGATATTTGCATCTGAAGACTATGTTGTCAACATCTGTGGGTTTTTTTAAATTGCAGATGTTTTCATTACCAGTATCTGAAGTAATTTTACCAAACAGCTTCTTTGTCTGCTTTAGCTGGAGGCTATAACAAAACAAATGCAGTGTACAGTTAATTTTACATAAGCTTAATATTTTTGAATGAATTGCAAAAATCACATGACTAAATAGATGCAGAAATATTGAAATCTCTCTTAATGATGTTTTTAATGTTCTTTTAAACAGGAAATTGCTTTAAAGAATACGCAAGACCTGCATATACCACGGCCGCCAGAATACTACTCAGGTCTTGTCAGAGATCTAGAAATATTGGGTTGGAATACGTATGTTTATCTTATTTCTTAACAGACATTATCTTTAGAATATCTGCCCTTCTTTTGTATTTATAAGTTGAACATATCAAATGTACTTGTTCTGTTAATTTATCCTGTTCGGAAACTGGTTTTGCTTTAAAAACTCCGCTGCTTTGCTATTAATTTCAAAAAACCCAACAAACCTGTATCAACTGAAGGTATATTTTCAGTCTCAAATAACTGAGCTGAAAGGTGAGATTCTATTACTAAGAAATCAATTCTTCTTTGACCTATAAACTATTGGCATAGTAAACATTTGATACAACTTTTACAGTTCTCCTTTTTCTTCCTTTTTTTTCCCCTACTTTGTACAGCTTTTTTTGACTATTCCAGTATGCTGTAGTTGATCATCATGTACCTTTATGCTTTCATAAAAACAGTTCATACATTTTTTAGAACTAGAATAATTGTTTTTAAGGAACAGTTCTATCTTGCTCTCCACAGCACAAGGATCTCCTTAGACAAAGGAATAACATAGTTACGTGACAAAAAGGTAAATCTACAAAAAAAAAGTGAGTGGAGGGGAGAAATTGGAAAACTATGAATCCAGAACTTCAAAAGAGCCAGCTCTTTGCGACACCCACAGAGAGAAACGTATATATTTTTTTGCTACCCAGGTGGGTTCAAACAGAGATGAGGGCTATTGAAAATCATTCCTTTGTCTCCAAAAACTTGCAAGCAGACCATTTTTAGGGGAGCAAGGGGGCATTTCCAAGTGGGAAAAATGTTGGTTACTGCAAAAGGAGAGTATAAACTGTGTCACCTGAGGATAGAGGCTCAGTGCACCCAAGAACATGGTTTCATGTATTAGCTCTACTATAAATTGAGTATCTGTGGAACAAGAAGTGACAATTCAGGTTGTATTCTGGGGGAAGGAGAACTAAAGTGAATCTTTTCACCCAACACAAATGGTTGGTTTAATACCATGGGAAAGAATGTCACATTAGGAAAGGATATTTGGTTTTGTTGAGGAATGAAATGTACACGTAGCTGCCTCTGGGTGCCTTCTCATTAGGGTCTTGAATGAGTGCAAACAGATTATATTATTCACAGTCCCATATACTCTCAGATGAGCTCACAGAACAAATTTAATTTCATCCTCCTACAGAGGAAAACAAGGTTGCTCTCCTACCTACCTCCTAGAGAAGAAACACACAGTTGTGATCAAGTATGCAAGGTCCATGTGGAAATTTTTCAGAAATCTGCAAAGCTTTCTGTTTTGCAGACTTGAAAGGCTTTAACTGCCATCACATGTGCCACCGCTGGCAAGTTCTCTGATACTGAACCTTTTATTCCTCTGGCAGAGAGCCTGGAATGGTCTGATTTCTATCCTTTCCCCTAGAACCTCCAGGAGACTTTATGGAGTTGAAGAAAGTAGTTGTTTCTGTGTAGGGAGGCATTAAGGAGATATATTTGAAGGCTGTCTTTAATAATATGCAATTAATCTCACAGTGCCTTCTTTCAAGGGGTTAAGGTGCAAGATTTTGTAGGATGTTGAATGGGTTTTGAACGAGAAGCTACTTTTTAGTTTCAGTACATTGAAAGTTAAAAAAGTTTTCAACAAGACAAATCTACTTTTACCTTCATTTTGGATGGTAAGTTAACTTTAACAAATGTTTATTTTGCTAAATGAAATAAAGAAGCCTTGGGTTTAAGAATAATTTTGAGTTTTCTTACCTGATTTGTGTATAAATAAATAACATGTGATTAACATTAAGTAGGAATTTGCTTTGAAGGCCCACTTTTATTTAAAGATTTAAAACATCCTTGTTAAATCAGCTGAAGTTTTTTCAGTGATTTCCATTATTAAGTATGAAGTTGTGCCAGGTGATGACATACTGTATTCAAATTTCTCACTCAGGTCTGAGAATATTAGTTAAAATTTCCTAAACACATAGGAAATAAATTTTGAATCATGCTTACTCTCCCAAAATGAAAGAAAAACACCCCAAAACCTTCAAAAAGCCCATGCCAGCAAAACAGACACTGACATATGTTAAATATACTTTAAAGATATGAGTATATAAAATGTACTATACTTATAATCTGATATTTAAATATAATATATAGCTAAACATAGTAAAAATAGACTTTGAAAATACAATTTAGGAGCTTATCTCAAAAGTGGTATTTCTTCTGACTTGCTGTGCATACAGGACATCCAGTGGTTTATTAAAAAGCACATCAGTGTTTTATCGGAGAGCATGCTTCTAGGGTGGAATTGGACCTGTTTTCTAGGCAAAGATGGTCTTCATGTAGACACACAACTTATGCTGTGCTTTTGTCCAGTGTATTCATGTAATTCAGTAAACATGCACCTCTTGATTTGACTTCTGTTACAGATAAGGTCTCTATTTAATTGAGTTTTTTTGGTTGGGGAAGCCAATCATTAATCAAAAGGCTAGGCTGTACATAGGGGATCATATCTGTTTTACTATGAGTTGGAAGGAGAATAACCCAGAGAGGTGATTTGAAGTACATTAGTAAGTTACACCTCTAATTTTAGTGTGCTTTTAACAACATAATGAACTACTAAGAAGGCTTCTTAACCTAGACTGTTTTTGAGTTGCAGGTGATGTGTATTTACAGGTTAGTTAAAACCATTCTGGAATGGTCTTTCAGCACAAAACTAAGCCTGCATTTAGTACTGGCAATAAGATCAATCATGACTCTCACCTTGAGAAGCCTCCAGCTTTATTTATCAGGAGTTATCTTGGGAAAGAACTGGCTTGTTGTAGACCCTAGATTTACTTTTTCCTAGTGAGTTTTGGGTCATGCTGGAAGCTGACTGCCTACAAATCCAACGGAAAAACCGAAGGATATTTTGTTTGAAAGAGAATCAAAGCAATAGGCTATGGTTCCTTTACCTCTGAGGTGAGTTAAGAAGCTCTCGGGTATGGCACAAATTGAGTGTCTTCTAGTGGTTTTTATCTAAGCAGAATGTGAAGTTTCTCGGAAACAAATTGAAGGCATTATCTGCAATGATCTTACACCTCTTTCCTCCTAAACCACTGAAAGTAGAAACAGTAATGAGGATTGCAAATGAGCGGCCTGCTGTGATACAGAAAACTTGATTCTTTGACCAAATTTAGGTGTGGAGGAGGGTGAATATGCTTTCATATTCAAATACTTGTACACAAAAGTCACAGTTCAACAGGTTATAAAATTGTACCGAATTTCCAACACTAGAGCGTGGAAAAATACCAGCACAAACCTCATCAGCTGAGGTGGGAGAGAGTACACATGTAGTAGTATTAAGCTATAGGAAAGGCTCTTCTAATACTCGCACATTATCTTGCTAGTTGATTCAATGACAATGTTTTGGGAAGGTAAATTATTCACTGTAAAACATTTCTAGGATTCTTATTACCTTCATGTGGATTCATAAAGGTTGCTAGTATCTCTGAAGTCCATGGTGTGAGTCATGATCTCTCAAGTCTCAATGCATTTCTGCTTGATACTTGCCAAGTTTTTTTTCAGAAAGTCTCTTCTCCTCTTGCCTTCTCCATTTCCAAGGGCATCCTGCCTAGGTCGTGTGCTCTCAATCATTTGTGTGTTATGCTGAATTACAGTACTTCAGAGATTTAACTGAGGCTTTCCATCTTTATGGTCATTCCATTTTTTTTCTATGTGATAAAATGATGGAGCCTACAGAGAAATAAAGGTTTAGACAACTGAAATATCACCTATGTAAACAATTCCTTATTTGATCATACAATCATATGAAGAAGTTCATATGACTTTTACAGCATTGTCCAGCTTTCTCCGGTCCTATGGAACTGACCCTTTCATCTCATCTTATCCAAAGAACAATAGAGTGATGTTACAGAACAGGTAGCCACAAAGCTACTGAGTTCCTTTTTTCTGTCCTAAATAGAAAATGAATCCTCCTTCATTCCCCCAAGGCAGTTTACTGTTTTTACATTCTATTGAGAAGGAGGAAGTCTGGCTGTGAATTTTCATTCTGGGCATTCTTCAACCCTGTATGTCCCTTGTCTGAGGAGTTTTTTATTCCTTGGTGTTCCTGTTTGTGAAAAAATTTGAAAGGCAAGAGAGTGTTTTACTAGAAAACGTCTAAGTACGTGGTTTGTAATGAATAATACTTAAAAGGTGGTGTGTTGCTCAGCTTGAATAGTTGTCTTCTACTAGCAGCTAGTTGTTGAAGTCAAAATTAAATGGAAGTTGTAAGAATTTCCAGATTGGTCTGGATTGTAGTGGTGCTTCACCGCAGTAATAATTACATTTTTTACGTTTTGTTTTTTTTTTTCCTGTTATTTCCAAGCTCAGTGAAAACTACATTTTAAACTGGTTTAAAAATATACTTTAAATACAAATTCTAAAACTAAAAAATGTTAAAAATTGAATAACAGAACTTGAAAATCATTTTATGATATAACCTTCTATACATAATTAAACAGGTAGCCATTGTTGGTGCTCTTAGCACCTTTTCCAAATGCTTACTTTTTTAAGTTTGTCTAATTTACACTGACAATAAAACTGAGTGTGAAGGTTCTTTACAAATATGATTGAACATAGTTGTATTGTTGCTATAGTTTTAATATGTTAGTGTGCATGTATCTGTATTTTAAATATATAAATAGTTGCACACATGCATATATGTTTATTTCGGAGGCTGTCAGGTTGTTAAACTACTTGTAAAAGTAATGAACCCTTAACGATTTCAGAAATAAATTTTATGATATGTATGTCCATTACTATCGAAGAAAGAAAAATAATTTTTTAATCTTGTTCCCTCCCACCCAATGTAGAGTAAGGAACTGCAAAAATGTTTGATTTTAAACTAAAATAATCCATACTTTTCTGGCACCTCAAGAGTGAAGCAGTCCAAACAAGATGAGTGTCAGAACAGATAATTTTAAATCCTAAACACCTTGACAGCATCCCTTTAATTTTTCTCTTCTCTTTTGCTATCTGACCTCACAGTGCATTGATGCAGGCACCAGTTGCACCTTGTTTTGGACACTGCTAGATGTTTTATTGCAGTTACCATTTCT
>NW_009607720.1:12051-62992 GCF_000690535.1 Cariama cristata
CCACCCCAGGCAACAGTAGATGGAGGGCTGGGATATGGGTAGTTTCTTGTCTTTATAAAATTTTGTGATCTAATTTTGAGGTAAAGTCGGAACAAAGTAGGAGTGATGATATTTTTTTTTTTTTCCAATTAGAGGAAGAATGCTCTAATTCTTTCTAAATAAGTCAAGTTTCATTGACTACAATTTAAATACACTTTTATCAAGACATGTATTTCTTTCAACTGTTGTGGAGAAAGGGAGTGTCAAAATACTCCCAGGAATCTGTAGGACTATTTAATACTGCATCAAAGTTAATCAGCATTAAACATGAAATAATGTATCTTTTTTCCCTACTTACTACCACTACTGCTTTTTCCGTCTGTATTTTTCAGTTCCCTTATATTAAGGCCGTGTCACTTTTGTAGATCACTTTCTTTTCTTCTTTTCACTTCCTTCCTAGGAATGTGGTCTATGTCTACTTTTTCTTGTACAGGCTTCTACAACTCTGTTGCCAGTTTCACTGGAAAGAGAACCGTGTTTCCCAGCATGCTGGCTCGAGTGACTGGTTACTAGTATGTAATGGTTAAAAGAAAAAAAAGTTACTGAGGCCAGCGAGCAGATGCTTTCTTTGATAGGCCTTTCCATCAGTCTAGGTGATAAGTTGTACAGTAATCTTGGACTGCTGTATATCTTTACACAAGAATGACATAGTAAAAATGCCAAAATATCCACAGGCCCAGTTCACTGGTAAATATATGGAGAAGCTTGAACCTTTTGGGCAGTTGTTGAAGCTACTCAGCAGAACATATTTCTAGAAACCAATGTATTTTACAATTGTATTCATCTTCATTGTTGCGGGAAGCACAAATCAGTGACATCTTAAGCAAAGAGTCAGTGATTATGTCAGAAGTTTTAAAACTTATTTACGTTTAGTATGTACTTGCTACTTGCTTGGGTGCATGTATACTGTGTAAAACTGTCGTGAAATGAAGGCAAATCATCATAAATAATTCATTTCGTACGTGTTTGGGTACTATTTTCTGCAGAAAATCAATTTTAGAATATGAACCAATATCCACTGAATTTTCCACAATAATAGTATTGATAATAAAAGAGAATTTCATTGAAGAGAAAAGCAAATCAAGAACATAAAAGTCTCTTACAGTAAGAAACTGCAGAAATGGATCAAAGATTTGACAGGAAGTTTAATGTGTACATAAGTAGAGGCTGACAGGAACATGCTGTGTGTGTCAAAGGTTTCAGTGATGGAAAACTGAAACACAGTGCTCACTGACCACAGCATGAGCCTTGACACACATTGTAAATAACCCAAAGATATATGACTGCATTAAGCAGTAGACTGGTGTATTAACAGCAGTAAATCTAGAACAGCAGAAATGGTTGCCATATAGGACTTCCTCTGATTACTATTTGTAACAGACTAATAGGAGTATTGCAGACATTTCAAACTGTACTTCTTACAATGTTGTTAGAGTCTTCTTTTCTCTTCCAGAGTTGCATACGTCGATACTGGTCTTGCCACAATCAAGCTGAAAGCTGAAGACTCTTGTGGTCGACAGCATCTCATCACTCTGAAGTTAAATGCAAAGGTGAATTTATGTGGGAGAAAATATTTTAAGGCTTCCTTGAAATACATGGATTTTTCTTAATTCATAAGGATTTTAGAGAGTTGGTTTCTTTGTTCATATGTCTGTTCTGCAAGATAATGGTGGGGGTTTATTTGAAAAATTTTTTATATAGAGTTTTCAGACTTTAACTATTTAAAATTAATATTGCATTATGGTTATCTGTAAGAACCTTTTCATATGAAACTGTGCATCACATGAAAAACACTTTATGATATTGCAATTATTACAGATTACAGACAAAGCCATCTGGGAGACTTTCATTCATTATCAATCCATCCAAAGACTATGTGTATAACAAGAATTTGAGGATGTTGGGTTGCTTCTTTAGCAAGTCTTACTGTTAAAGCTATAGATATAAAAATTTATGGAAAAACTGACAACAGAAGTGAGTTCCTTATGTTAAAAAAGTATTTCTTTTTAGTCTAAATAATTGGCTGATTTTTGACAGTGCTTGCAAAGCAAATCCATGGCGTGTGTAGAAGCAGAAAAATTCTTCCTGGTACTTAGAGCTGAACTCTAATTGCAATGTTTCTTCATAGAATTTCTCATTTCAAAGCATAAATCTTATCAGAAACTATGAAAATGTAGACTGTATGGTGACAATTGTATGGTAATAGCTCTGGTCTTTACAAAATCAGTCTAGGGGAAAAAGTAGATCCAAAAGTGTCTGAACGTTGTTGTTTGGGACTATTCTTGGTCCGTCATCTGGAGTAATATTCTTGAAGGGATGAGGGGTGGGCATGGTATTGTAAGATTAAATTTTACCTTCACAGACATCCTATGTTCCTTTGAATGCCAGGAGTTTTTTAGTTTTACAGAAGACAGTTTTACCTTAAAGGGGAAAAAGGAACCTGTGGAAAAAGTACTGTTTGGGAATTGAGGTGACTAAAGTGGATTTTAAAAAAAAAGAGTAAAATATCCTACATGTGCATAGTAATGAATGCATAATTAATTTGCTAGTCAGTCCGTTATTAAATACATTGATGGAAAAAATATATTGGGAAGTACAATTGTAGTCTACTTAATGTGCGAGGAGAGTAACCAGACCGTATGGTCATTGTTTATAAGGGAGCTGCTATCCCATACTTAGTATGGCATTAGAAATTAAGTGCAGCCTGTTGCCTCTAAGTTATTTTCTTGATTTTATGGTGACTGAGGTAAAGCATTTTAACTATTTGGAAGTATAGAACTGCAGAAAAAAAATACAGCACGGTACTCATTTTCACAAAGCAGCTACCATGGTCAAACACTATTACACTTGCGCATTGGCTGGTTCTATTTAGCCTTAACTTATCGCTGTACTGTAAGGGGAATCGAGATTACCATTTTCGGTTCTCATAAAAACTTGTGTATTTTCGTGATAGTAATAAAATACCTGAAGTTGAGACTCCTAATAGCAGAAGAAAGCACCATCTAACAACTGAGGATATAGTGTAAAAAAGAGACTAGATTATCCAACTTGTCTGTTGTAACAAGTAATCATCAATCTTTTTTTTTTTTTTTTTTCCCCAAGTGATTGTTATGATGAAGGATCAATTGCTTGTCCTTTTTAAACCATGTCTGGCATTTAAACTTGCCACAACAGAAAATTTATATGAGAAACGTGGTTTTGGTGACATGGGGATTTGATTTTCCTTCATATACATATCTAATACATTTAAAAAGACTTTGCTGAAGTATTTTTGAAGGTATTTCTTTTGACAACCCGCTTTAATAAAAGTATGCTTATTTTTGTTACGCTGTTTCTTTGATTAAGGTTAGTACGTGAGCTAAACCTCTGCTCCCCAGCGTATATTGCTGGCTGTTGTCTGTATTCTGGCAGATGGGTTTGTTCAGCCTTGTCCTCATGGATGCCATACAGTGACATGAGTTTATAAGCCTGCTGACAATGTTTTCAAGAAGAAACTCTTCAATAAGTGATTTAGGAAATTCTTTTTCATGAAATTATCACGTTCATTGAGATAATCCCCTAAATAATCCTTTGCTGTGATTCTTAATGGTTTGGATGTGTTTTGAGGTCTTTTCGTTAATTTGTTGTCAAATGTTTCCGCCTGTCATCCTTGTCTTAATGTGCTTTGTGTTAGGAACTGTCCTTTCAAAACACTTGCTTTCTATAAACTGCATTTGTAAAGTAGCCAATTATGGGTAGGAAACTTGGGGCAATCAATTTAAACCTGGAAGAACTGAGAATGGTCATACCATAGTTAGGTATGTTGGCCAAATCATGCGCTACATAATTTGGACTTTTGTAAATGATTAGGCTTAAACCTTGTAAGAGGATATATTGTTTGATGCTCAGACTACATTTTGTGAAATTAGTTTTTCTGATGTATTCGGTTAAAAATGCCTGGTCCAGAAATCTTTATCCATTCATAATTTAAACAAATGACCAGAGAAAAGCGTGCATCTTTGCAAGTATAAAACCAAATACATTGGGTTTTATTTATCAGATTTCATTTTGTGTTGCATGAGAAGTGGGTTGGGTTCTTGCTGTTTCAGCTCCCAAGAATTCAAATAGGCCACTGCTAGAATTTGCATGCCATGCAGTAATCAAGGTGCTTTGGTAATTAGCTGAATGATTTGGCAAGGGTTATGAAAATACTGTTTCTAGACGAAGTTAGCTGCATACTCAGAAATACAATATAAATATTTTGTTTAATAATTGCTTAAACTGTGCTAAAGAATAATAGGATGATTTCTGACATACACATTTGAATGTTATGACGTCATTGATATGCTGTGCCTATAGCATTTTAAAATACTAGCTCCTGGGGAATCGCTCACCTTATTTTATACAGGATTTCACTCTGCAAGGACTAAAACCATTATGTACATATGTACAGAATCACTGTTGCGTAGTTCTTGGCAATTATCTGTTGCACAGTACAATATTGTGCACTTAAAGAAAATTTGACTAAAAACACAGGGAAAAAGTGCTGTAGGTTTTTTGGTTTGTTTGGTTTTTTGTTTTTTGTTTGTTTTTTAAGTACTATAAAGTTAGTAGAATCTCTTTGCAAGCACTTGTTCAAAGGCACCCTACAAAAGACTGCATAAATGAATTTACTTACCGGGAAAGTAAACCCATAATTGGCTAGTGCTGCTGGGATTTAAATGAGGTAGTCCTAAAACCAATCCTACGGGAAAATTGTTCTGACTTAGTTTGTTCTAGGCATACTTTTATACATTGAAAACAAGTTTATTTCTATGCAAGCACTGAAGTATTTCATGAAAAATAATACCTACAATACAAACCCACTAACACTACAGTGCCTACAATACAAGAACAGTAACGCTACAATAAAAGAAATTTAAACAGTTTTTGTGGATATACATTTCTAAGTTGTAACTGCCTCCTGTCCAAATTAGTTGTTTCGCTTCTCTTGCTCTGTCACTGTTATTTAACTTGTCTGCCACCAACTTGATAAAATGGTAAAGCACAAGATACTCAAATTGTAGGAATTGTCTTCATAAAGTGGATACCTAACAGAAACCACAAATGAAGGTGAAATAAAAAGCAAGTTTAAACAAATTTTTGTGAAATCCATGAATCCACTAGCAATGAAGAGTGGATGCTCTAGAGAAGCTATGTCTTTTTTTTGCTCTTTGCCATAGAGAACAATTTGAAACCAATTACTGCAGAATTACATTTTACATGAAATAAAGACACATTTAAAAAATTCTGATCAATTGATTGCCAGATGTCTGAAGAACAGCGTCTATGTCCTGAGGTTTACTTTGGGTGGAGAATGGTTATGGGAAGCAGCACAGCTCAACTTTGCTCTTTCTCTTAAGTCTCTTTAATTCTGTGAGGAAACTGGGACTTTTTTTCATTCGTCTCCCCAGATAAGATTCTCTGTAACATTTCCTTGTGTTGGCAGTTGATGCAATACTAACACAATTTCTATAAAACTGCTGCGTACATCATTGGCAGAATTTGAAAGGTTGCATAGGACTAAAGGAGGCAACTTCTCAGGTGAATAAAATTTTGGATAGGTGCTCTTAGAAAGGACATGGCTTATTTGTAATTAGATGTTGCTTTCGTTTGCTACTTTATTTTTCAGAAAATCCCAGTTTTTTTTCCCACAGATTTCGTATTGGATACTGAACAGCAATAGATTTACTAGTGTAGTGAATAGTCAGTGGTTATTTTTGGAATTATCAAACCTTTTATAGCTTCAGTTTTCTTACTACAGCTCTTTTTTCTTTTCCTCATTGATACCTTGTAATTTGGGGCAGAGATTTGTTTTAATTTTGGGTGTACGTTCATTCATCTCTTTCTAAATAGTTATGTACTTACTCTGATTATTTTCAGTTTCAAAACAAAAAAAAGTTGCCAATCAGAGCAAATATGCTAGTTTAAATGAAAATTAGTTCTTGATTCATGAAAAAGTTCTTTGTTTTTTAAACTTTCTTAAACTTTTCTATCCAGTGCAGGTAATTGAGGAGAATTTTTTTTTAAATATTTGATGTTTTTTGTCTGAAGTTCTTTTTTAATGTGTCTTTGTGAACACTGAACACAGAAAACTGTTATTCTCCTGCCTTTACTAAAAACTGATATATAAAAACATGTAGATTTCTTCTTTAAATGATCATTAACATTCATAACTATTTCTGAAAATGCTTTACATACTGTTTCCTCTAAGAGCCAAGTTCTCAAGATGCTTGAAGTGCTCATATTTAGTTATCAAATTTGGCAGCTGAGTATCAGTCTGACTTTAAAGCACTTAAAAGAAAAACTGTATTTTCTTTCCCTCCCTCAGTATCCAACAGAACCACCGGATTGCCTTGTGGATTTTCCTGTTCAGTTTGCTATTTCTTGGATGCCACAGGTAAACTGCTGTACTATACGTCTTTAAAAAAGATAACTGAGATACATATGCAATATGTAAGTGGTAGTGAGGGGTTGGACTTTTATTTTTTTAATGTGTGTGTTTTACTTTTATACAAGCTTATGTAAACGTAATAATACTGAACTCCATACTCCTTATGATAGTCTTTTAAATATTTTCCTTGCCATACAGATATACCTTGCATGTTGTATGCTTTGCACTTGTACTGGCTGTTTTTTTCTTAAGCTGTTCATACAGCTGAAATATCTTTAGGAATTATATAGGGAAAATATATGCATGAGAAACAATTATCTTATAGAAAAGAAGCACCCTCTGAAGTTGACAGACATTTTAAAAAAAAGGTGGTCCCCCAGTTTGTTATCCTATATAGTTTTCACAACATAATAAAACTTTTTCAGTTACAATCAAAAGAACAACAGGAAAGTACTTAATAGAATTCTGGTTTCTTAGTTTAACTGATATTGTTAGTATAAACCAAGAGCCATTGTCGTCTTTGAGTCTCTCTTGCATTATTTCCTGTACCTTTTTTCCTTAATAGAGCATGTGTACTTGATTAAATGGATTTAAATATGGCCACTTAGATGTAAGTTCATTTGAATAATCTCTAAAAAATAGTTGATGTTTAATTTCATTTAATTCAGGAAAACAGATTTTACATAAATGATGGCATTTCACAATTCAAACTCTCGCGAGGATTTCTACCCATCAATAAAGCTTGTCTTTATGGGACTAAATTTACATAGGGAACATGGCTGAAAGGTTGCATCGGAATGATTTTAAGACGGGCATATAATTTTGCCTGCAAAGCTCAAGGTTTTGTGTGTCCAGTATGAGAGCTGGAGGAAATAACTGCAAGAATGGACCATTGCAAATGAAAAATATATTTAGCTTCACATGTAACTTTAGGTTTTGGTTCTCTGGTGTGGCTTGGAGCAATTTAAACAGATACTGTTTTTTCCCTTAAATTATACTGGATTCCATATACTACAGGCAGGATTTCAAGTCGTGTTTCTAACCTTGAACTTTATACATACTTTTAATAGTATTTTATTAATTTTACAGCCTTGCAATATATGTTGCCTCAAATTAACAACACTTCAAATATCCTTGACAGTCATTGCTTCTCTGTGTTTACTGTTAGTAATTTTAAAGCTGCTAACGGGACTTATGTTTAAATAAAATGTTCTTGCAAAACATGATACAAAGCAGCCTTCTTTGACAAGTTAAAGATGGGAGCAAATATATTCATATTGATGCTACAAGCAAGTAAAAATTTAATGTTAAAAATATGACATTCTAATGCTTGAGATCTTCAAATCTTTTTACAGTTAGAATTACCTATGGATTATTTGAAAACCTGAGCAATAGTAGTATGTATGTAACTGAAGACCCCGTTTTGAAATCATGAGATGCTAATTGTAGCTGCAGATAGCCTGTAGTAATACCGAACCAAATACAGCAACCTGTGCATTATGCTGTTAGAAACCCTTGGGTTGTAGAGTCTTTTGAAAATCGACCTTATCTCTGTGGGTTGCATGAGCCTAACACTTTTGGAAAAACAATGTGTGTAGCAGTTGTGTAAATTGTGTTTATTTTCAAAACGCATGGAAATCATTGCAGTGAGCAGTCTTTGCGCCGTGGGAAAAGAAGGGTTAAGCTTAGATAATGCTGAAGCACCAAAGGTAGCAGAATTTATCAGGTTCTCAAGTGGTTGAAAATTTTTGTTCCTGAAAGGGAAAAAGAGCATGCCTGTACCTATTTTCTAGTAAAATAACAGGAAGTTTTGACACTAAGTCTTGAATTTTAATATTTGTTGGTCATCTTTAATGTAGAAACTGACAAGGCTTAGCTAAAATTGTACAATTGCACTATTAAAATATAAACTTCTATGAAAGAAAATATAAATAGATTTCAGGTAATTGATTTTTTTTATTTTCCCCACCTCCCATGTATGCTGTTGCCTATTTCAGGTTCTTTTCAGTGCTTATGGACTTTAAACTTGAGGGGTTGTTGGGTGGTGGTTTTTTCTTTTTTTTTTTTTTTCTTTTTTTTTTCCCTCTGTATAATAATAGACATGGCTTTATGGCATCCATATTAAAAATGGGTAATTTTCCTTATGGTCCCTGTCTTCCTGCTGGGTTGATAATGTTTTGATGTATTTTTCTTTTGCTCTGATGAGAGGTCTGCTGCTGCTGCTCTGACATATTCATTTGGATGAATAATTATAACTTGCACAATGTCAAGCTGAAGATGGTAGGGTTTTGTGCGTCATGACAAGCCTAGTAGCCAGTGCAGGTGTCTCACAGCATGATCAGCAACAGCCAGTGTATTCTGGCTCAGAGGAGACATTTTAGAGTAGTAAGAAATCAGCACCAAGGGCAATGCTGCTGCTGCTGCTACTGTTCTAAGTGCCAAATAAATGCAGAGTGCTTCTCAATGACAAGTGCAAGAACATCTACTTATTTCAGTTATATTCTTTTTTCTAAATAACCAGATAAATGTGCTGTCTCTGCATTTTAGCAGACACCGTAAGCATGGTTCTGCAGTTTCAGTGCATCTGTATGCTGCCCTCACATCGGGGTATTGTTTCTATACTGACCACTGCCCACCTGGTTGGCTACATGAAGGTCATGAGAGTGGAAATTAATGACTAATGAGGTCATGCAGCCAGCCAGCAACGAAACAGTAATACAAGATTCAGAAGGTACAGTGGTACGAATGAGATTATTCTCTCGTTATTTTGATGAAAACACAATAAAATGCATCATAATTGTGCTTTTTCTTAGCAAAGGAGCTTCACAGACACCAGCTTTATATGCATCTATAAATATAAAAAATGGAGGTGGTTGACAAGACACTTTTTATAAAGATTTCAGAGTGTTGTCTCTCAGTCTGATTTGTGCTAAGAGGGGGAAAATTGTTAAACTGCTGTTAGTGAGAAATTAACAGCTTCTAAACAGATCTAAAGAATCATAAATTATTTAGGTGATACAGGTGATCCCTTTTCCATCCAACAACTGTTGACTTTATTAAATTGTATTCTATCTATGAAATTCATAAAGGGCAAGCAGGTAACAGCACTTATAGTTTGGGCTACTTTACCTTTTCTATTAGGAGGCTTTGCAGCTGTTTTAATTTTGGATAAGAAAATTTTATGCTGGGAAGAATTTTAGCAAAAATATCTCAGAATAAAGATCACGAACTTGTGCTGTATTTACCTTAATTAGAACATTCTTACTACCATTTGGTTAATGTTTAGTTCATCCAGGATTTGGAGTGGGTGTTTGAAATACGTACGTATAGCACTTCTTAAAATTTACTGAAAGGCTTCATGGATTTTTATGGCAGGTGCAAACTCAAGGCTTCCTCTTTATTCTTCCCAGCCTCTATGGCTGTAGAAATAAGAACCAAGAGTAGCGTGACTTTTTTTTCCTGTTCCTTTCTGTTCCTTTAATTGAATGAAACCGTGTATGGGCAATAGGGGTAAACTTTGAATTGGAAAAAAGTAAAAAAAGAAGAAAAGAATTGGTGTGAGGAGCTACCAGTGATGAGATGGAGATGAGAGTGGAGAGGATAGAAATGGAAACAAAAATGTTGCAAAACTAGAGGAGACTCTGTCCTGGTAGAAGAGAAGGTATGTTCCTTGCAGAGACAGATAGGTCCAGAATATCTGATTTTCCCTGACCAAAGTTAAGTGCTTTGTCTCCTGCCAGTTGTTGAAATGAATGGAGGATATGTGCAGTGTGATAACACAGAGGTAACTTTTGGGTCAAAGTTTTCTGAAACTGCTGGGGAATCATCGAGGTTGATATGCTTACATGTCTGTTTTGCTGTAAAATAACTGATTTAACCCAGTCTCTACAGGCACCTGTTTTCAGAAGTTAAGATGACAGAATCACAGCCCTCCAAATTAACATTAAATTGCCGTTCAGTCCAAAGGACTGTATCGGTGTGTATCAGATCATCGCCTCAGCCTTGAATAACTAGGACTTTGAGGCTGAATATATGCTTTGTTGAGAGAGGAAACTGTGCTGAGAATCACTCACAGGGCCTTTTCACAAGTCATCACTAACTGTATTCTTTGTTTTCTACGCTCACAACTTCAAATTTGAAAAATCTGGAGAAGTGTTGAGTGCTTAAAGCTATCACTATGGTCACTGGAGGTGATGCTGTAATACAAACAGTCCTCTTAAAGCCAGATGAAGGGATCTCAAGCTGAGTATTCCAAACTAACATTTTCTCAGTCTCTTCTTTTTCCGTATGAAAACTCAGAACAAGCCCATCTAATCCAAAAATGTGTTTTGATGATAAACTCATTGATGTTTTTGGGCTGCTCAGTTGCTGTGGAGGTCAATATAGAGAGCTGGAAAGGGGACAGGATCATTACATCATGCAGCGTTCTCTCTGTCGTAACTTACCAAGCTCCCACTTGAAAGTAGTGAGGTGTCGTGGGACTTTTGGGCTTTCTCAGGAGCTCGGTGCTGTAATGCAGAGGAAGCCAGCTCCAGCTCCTGATTTTTGTATGAGTTCACATTCGATGGGTCCTTCAGCCAGCCCTAGCTCTGGGTACCTTGTACGGCTCCATTGTGTAGGTGACAGCAGTTAATAACGACATCACCTCTTACGCTGTTTTGCTAATCTAAACCGGTAAAACTTTTTTGACCTTGTTTCATGGTGGACTCCCCATTCCTCATCTTAGAAACTTCTTTGTCCCCACTATGGTTGGTTTACTCGAGAAGGTCTGGTCAGCATCAGGCGCCGTGTTTCAGCTTGGACCGCGCCCTCCCGCGTGCCTTCTGCACCGCCTCCAGTAACGCCCGGTGGTCAGCCTCAGGACGCGGGCGCGTTGCTGCCGGGGGATCGCCCTCCAGCCGCTGCCACAGGCGTCAGCCATCCCACGGCGCAGGGGGAAAGAGCGGCGTGTGGTCAAGTTAGAAAAGACAGTGGTACCCGCTTGCACAAAAAGCTGCGTTAAGGTTTTGTGACTCTTCTAGTGCTGGTATTTCCCCACCCCTGCGAGCCAGTCCTTGCTACTCCTATGGGCAGCTGATGTCCGTATCCTCAGCAGTTAGAAATAAAATGCAAGGTTTATATTATACATTAAAAATACCTTCCTTTTGGTTTAAGTTGTTGTGAAAGATTAAACTGCCACAATGTTCTTTGTTTTTTATAACGGGTGTTTTGGCTGATGAGCATGGAAACCTAATGGATACAGATGATGGAGTAACCAGTTTGGTTTTGCTCGTGCTTTTTAGAGCCAGGGCAGCCAGTGATGACATCTTGAATTATGAATGTCTTCTTTTCCAAAGAATATGTGACATATTTCATACAAATTCTAGTGCATTTGTACAAAGGTGACCAAGAAACAAAGAGTTTGTAGTGTTTGACATTATTGATGACTGACTTGGTGTAGTGTAGACAAAAAAAAAAAAAAAGCAGCATGATAGTGGTCTTCTAGAAAAATGCTGGGTAATGACCAAAAATTAGTTGGTTAATCAAATAAAAAGGAATGTTACAGTTTTCATGGTTTGCATGACAAGCATGTGATGTATTTAAATAGCTATAGATGCATTTATGTATATAGCAGGAGACAGCTGGCAACATCAATGAAGCATGCAAATAAGATCAAATGAACAGTGCATTAAAAAAAAAGATTTAACTACCTTTTTAAGGAACATCATTGAAAAATTACAATTAGTATTAAAATTAATTGGATTTTAAAACTTATCTGTGGGTTATAATCCCTTGATGTTTCTTTTTTCTAGTGAAACCCTTTGAATTCCCGGAAGATAAAGATAAAAATGATTATTAGAGGATTTATCTGTATGTGATATAGAAAAATGTAAAAAATCAAAATGGAAAGCAACTGTTGCAAGTACCAGAAAATTATGCTATTAATTTAAGTGTCATCAGAGCACAAAAGATCACATTTCAGGACTGTGTGAAAATTATTAAAATACTGGAAATAATAGTACTTAAGATGAAGATATTATACTCTAAGATGTGGTTAAGTGACTGACACTATTATATCACTTCAGGTATTATAAAAGTAACAAAATGCTTTTAAAGATAATAAGCGTTACATTTTGAGATTGGCAGTATTCACACTTTTCTGCTTAAGTGCTTTCCTACTTTAATATAATTTAATAACAGCAGGAAAAAAGTAGCATTTTATTTCTAAGTGACGCCGTTTCTTTCTAAAATATGTATGCATAAAATATAAAAACTTATTACATATACAAATCATATTTCTTCATCTCAGAATGCTCATATAATTTGCTTCTTTCTGTCCGGGTGAGAAAGGAAGAACATAATTACTAAAGATTAAAGGAAACTGTTCCATGTGTATTTTGTGTTATTTACAGAACAATACCTCTTTAAGAACTGAATGTTTAATTTGCTTTTTCTTTTTGACCCCAAGAACTTGTTCCCAGGCCAAAAGATACCTGAAGTCTGGCCCTTGTCATGTCTTTTTATTTTTCAAAAGCGTGCTTTACCATCTCGCTATCCAAATTGAACAGGTCTTGTCGGTTCTCTCCTATCCTTCCAGCTTTTTACTCGTGCATTTAACTGTTCGGTTGTGTTCTGTGTAAACAATTTCAAGATACCCTTTGGTGCTCCCACGTGGTTCCTCTTTTTCTACCCTTGAGTTTCCCCACTACCAAACAATTTGAGAAAACAAGTTATCCGGGAAGAGCCTGTCTCCCAAACACTTCCCTGCGCGCCCCTGATCTCCCTTCACTCCCTTCGCCTTTGTCCGGTTCCTTAACACCTTCACTTTTTTCCTGTCGTGGCTTCCTCTCTCCCCACGAAGCCACGTTCTGACTGTTCCTTGTTCTCCCACTGTTCGTGACTCGGCCCATCCCTCCCCTGATTCCGTCTGACCTTGGGCTCAAAACCCCTATGGGGGGGGGTTACTCCCAACGGAACTCCTCTCTTTCCTCCTCGAGCTTTCCCCACCTCCTCTGGGTTCCCTAAATTCGTGGTTTGTACCCTCTGGGCATCTGCATTGGGAAGTCATTCGCATGACTGCTGAGCATTTTCTCTACTTGAAGAAGTCTTTCCCTGTAGAAACAGTTCTTTTGTGTGCTCCGTGATGATTTTAAACAGACTTCTTTTGCATTGCCGTTCTGTATATTGTCCTGTATAATGAAAGATTTTTCTGATTCCATCTAATCCACTCTCAAATATTGAAATCCCTTGAGTGTAATCCTCTGATTATTAGGTGGTTTCTCCTTCTCTTACCATACTTAATGGCTTGAAATCTAATGTTAAGTACCTGTTTTTATACTGCTTAATTTTGAGATAATTATGACATTGTTAGCCCATATTTCATAGAGTCTTTAAAAAAAAAAAGCTACTTTAGTTATGCAGGTATTTCTGTGTATTTATATTTGGAACCACTGCCATGTTGCTCAGCTGAAGTAGAGACAAAATATCAGAATGTTAGAACTTTAAGAGTAGATAATGATGATTTTTACTTTCATTTTACAGTAGTTTGTTACAACGCAAATTAATAGCTGTCACCAGTTTTCAGGAAAGTTTTCTGAGAAGGAGTATAAGACACTTTCAAATCCAGGTATGATGTACGTGGATCACAACGTGTTACAACTACCAGGATTAGAGCACGCGCTTGTGCTCAGGAAACAGCTCTTCTTTACTTGGGTTGCTTCCGTTAAAAAACCTGTGCGGCTCAACGTTTTATGCTACCACGATACAGTTGGATAGACACTAGATTTTAAGACAAATTACCTATGGTTTGGTTTTTAAGTATTCTGTAGGGCTGTGGGTGGAAACTATCTGAACTTTGTTTAAATTTCTTCTTTTCTTAGAACTCCTTAATAGACATTTATAATCAGTTCCTGGCGGCATTAGAATCACTGAAAGAATTCTGGGATGCCATGGACGAAATTGATGGGAAGACGTGGGTGCTTGAGCCAGAAAATCCCACACGGGGTGCTACAACAAGAAGAATTGCAATAGGTACAAAAAGGTTTGAAGGAGTACAGTGGATTTGAGAAGTAAAACTGAGGGCGCTGGTTGGCTTTGCTTGTCTCATCGGGTGGTGCTTGTTGGAGTTAGGCAAATGCAAGGCAGCACTTAAAACCAGCAAGCCACAACTCTCTTGTGTATTAAAAATTCCACACAATACTGAACGTGTTTAGGAAATGAAACTTTATGGTGTTATATAAAATGAAAGTTTCTGCAGGAAAATACTGTGTATTTGTAAATTATGAACATGTAACTGTCACAAACTGAGGACTTGCATGATAACTGTAGAAGAATCACTACTTGTAAAAAATCAGCTTAGATGAAGCCCTTGTCTCATTCACAAATTCCAGATTTGTTTTTAACAGACTAGGATATATAATATATACAGGGAAAGGAATCTTGTAATTGCAAAGGAGAGACTTGCCACTGTCAGAGGTTAGAAATACGGGGGGGAAATCTTATCTTTGAAAGAAGAGTCCTGATACGTAGCTTAAATCCAAAATATCAATAGCCTATTGTAGAAACCTGAGAACAGACAGCAGACCAAAGTGGACCTAAGTTGTCCCCGAAACCTGCGGAAAGCCTGACTGCCTGCAGAGTGGAGAAGGAAAGGAGGTCGTGGGGTGCCGAGGCCCCTCCTTTGTTGGGGGCGGAGGGAGGGACACAAGTTGTTCAGCAACTGTCTAAAATGACGTGGGTCGGCCACCGCTCCTGGGTTTTGTGTGTGGCTTTATCTTGGTTCTGCTGTACTTTGACACAGACCAACGAACAGGAAAGCAAAGCCTCAAAAAGCGCCTTGTGTTCGATCAGTGGAGGGCAGGACAAGGCTTTGAGCCCTGTGCTGCTGGTCACAGACAATCTTCAGTTAAGACTAAACTTTGATTTCATTCATTCTGATTCCTTCAAGGTGGGAAAGCCTAATGTACCTAATTACAAAAAACGTTGGGTTTCACCTGTTTTTAGTTAGAAGAGAATTTGCTGTGAGGTTTTTAACCTGGATTCAGAACGTTTTGGAGCTGCTTACCCCTTACCTATAGCAGGCCTTATGAGGGTGATGGGGTATTTGTAAAAGAAAAATATTTGCCGTTTCAAAAGTAGGCCGTTGTTCGCTCAGTCAGCAGTACGCTGTGGAGGGAACTGACTTTTACTGCTTAATAGTGGCTTTACACTTCTCTCTTTGACTGTAAAAGATAATGAGGAATTAATAACAATTCCATCTCTACTACCTTTAAAATTTCACTAAGATTTCAAATGGATTATGTCATCTAGCTCAAGTTTGATTAGTCAGAAGTAAGTCTAAGTGTTATGGTTAAGACTAGTCTAAAAGAAATGTAAGACTGGCAGGATTTTTTTTAATCAGTTGCTATTTTTAATTACAGTCCATTGAAATTTAAATATTTATTATATACTGATATCTTCTACAATTAATTTGGATACCTACCAACTTTTTTTATTATTTAGCGTCATGAAAAACAGCCTGAATTAACCAACTGAAAACTGCTTTTTTAAAAAAGGTTAACGTTTCCATTTTCAAATACTTGACTGCAAAGAAAAGCTTCCCCTGTGACTTACTTGCTCTCTCATTGCAGGGAACAACGTCTCGGTGAACATAGAGGTAGACCCTCGGCATCCAAACACGCTCCCCGAGTGTTACTTCCTTGGCGCAGACCACGGTACGGCAGCAGCCACGCACCGTTTGTTTCCTTTCTAGAATCCGACCCCTGGTGAGCAGATACCGGTGTAAGCTACGTCAGACGCCTGGGGTAAACTGTTTGGAAGCAGAGCCGGGGTGAAGCTGCGTCCATGTGTAGGAGAGCCTTACACACAGTGGATGCTGGCGTGTTTAACAGCCTAAATCCACAGCATGTGGGTTTGCTCTGTGAGTGACACTTCTCTTCCAGTGCTTTCCCAGCACAGTTTAGAGGGAACCCTGTCCCCTACAGATGATTACCCAAGCGTGCCTATATTTTAATACAATTTTCTTTTTTAAAAAAATAGATAATTAAAGATTTAGTCTATATGTCCTAATAGTGTTTGGAAATTGAAGTCTTTTACTTGGTGTCCCACAGCTTTTTACCAACTTTTTAAGGTAACTACGATCATACCTTCAATGGTATGATTTTTTAAATATTACAGTAATGAATTCCCAAAACTGAAAACTAAGAGCAGTCATTGACTTATGTACCTTAAATAATAAAGAAAACCCAACCCGTGCCTTCCCCTTCAGTGCTGAAATGAGATGGAGCAACGGAGATCCTAAAGATGATGTAATTATTTATGTACATTGTTTGCAGTGGTTAACCCTTTGAGAATTAAGCTGAACAACAACATGCACTTATGGTAAGCATCTTTAATGTATCGGTTTGAAACTGAAATGCAACTTGCCATTCCTAGTGTTGACTTTTTTTTTTCCTCTCCCACCTGCAGGGATCCAGAAATCAGTTTATTACAAAACTTGAAAGACCTCTTAGAAATTGATTTTCCATCTCGTGCTGTGTTAGAAAAAAGTGTAAGTTGCTTTTTGTTAATAATCAGTCGTTATTTCTGAGTAAGTAAAATTTAAATGGTCGCTTTATAACTGCCAGCAAAAATAAG
Organism: Cariama cristata; assembly: GCF_000690535.1. Lineage (NCBI taxonomy): Eukaryota > Metazoa > Chordata > Aves > Cariamiformes > Cariamidae > Cariama > Cariama cristata. Next base: position 29,117 of record NW_009607720.1, read on the forward strand.
AGACTTAGAAGGGAGGTAATTGGATTAATATATTGTCATAAGGACTTCTGAACTTCAAGCAACAATTGTCAGAGCTTGTTAACCTTTGATGAGAGGTGCACACTTTCCTGTGGCCTTCATAGCAGTAAGGCGATTAATAACAGGCTTCCCTCGTAAAAGGGGAAGAGGAAGTTCCAGAGTAGCTAATGAGATGTGGAAAATCCAAACATTCCACTATGGATGTTGATGACTTCAGTTGTAATTAGGTAGAGCTGCTTAGAGGGGACAAGAGGCCATCCAAATACTGGTGCATTTCAAACAAACTTGGAATTAATTTTTGACAATGCAGTAAGACTGGATTACTAGCTTCGCTTTCACTTGGGAAATTTTGAAATTAATATCTGACTGAGGTCTTGTGTCTAAGGCCCACATGTAACGACAAATCATTGTGTTTCATCAAAACGAAACAATGGGGCCCAGGAGTATGAAAATGCTTGTCAAACTAGACACAATTCAGTAAGAGGGTAAAATATAACCTAGTAAAGGCTTCTGCATTTGGCAACTAATCTCACTCTTTATGCCATCATGGTGTAACCGTATATACTGAAGGCAAAAATATTTAGTAATTCCAAGTAACAAAAACCGCAAAAGCAAAGACAGATAGATGAACACGTTTTCTGTGTTACCAGCCCCGTTTCTTCCTTTCAGTTGTACTGTAAGCTAAACCAGGTTGTGTTTTCAGGATTTTACTAAGGACTGTGGAATCTGCTATGCCTATCGCCTCGATGGCGCTACTCCTGATCAAGTGTGTGATGATCCCCGCTGCGGACAACCTTTTCACCAGGCTTGCCTGTATGAGGTAAAGTAATTAATGGGACAAATTTCCACATTAACTCACAAATTCTAGAAAATAAGCATTGCCCACTTAAATTTCAGAAGCAGCAAAGTCCTTTAAGGAGTGCTACAACAGTTACTGTGCTTCCTCCTATCTTCTAAGCTGCAATTCACACACGAGCTCCCTGTGGAAGGGAACCTGCCTCGCTTTGTGCTTATACAGGCTCTGACTTGACACGCACCATGTCAGGTGTTGATCAAATGAACTCCGTTTGCAAAAACCCCTGGTAATAGATCATTCTTAAATTTGATATGAAACAAATGTGAATTTTAATCCACTTACTTGTGTTGCAGTGGCTACAAGGTCTTCCTTCTAGCAGACAGAGTTTTAATGTCATCTTTGGTGAATGTCCGTATTGTAACAAGGTAAGGAAATCCAATGAAAAGGAGTGAGTGAACTAAACAGAGTGTGGTAGCTTAGATACTAAGGCAAAAGCTGTAACAAGGTCTTTTTTATAAATAGAGTTTGTGGCTACTGTCTTCGCTTTACACAGTGGAAGAAAGAGAGGAAAACTTTAAATTCCCATGCATTAAATGCATGGGAATTTAAACTAAAGATTTTCTGAAACACTATAAAGACAGCTACACACCGGTTATCAACATCCTAGTGTCACGGTAATTAAGTGTCACGCCCCATTGTATTTCATGATACTTTAATGTTGCTGTAGCAAAGGTCCAGTTTCAAAAAAAACCCCAAATCCCAAGATTTGTAACCCAAACCAGCCTTGTACAAATAGTTCAGTGCATACGTCACTACTGAGTGCAGATTTGGAAAGTTTAAGAGAACTTGCCTGTAAAAGATATGTATTTTTTTCAAGCCACTGAAATTTTCAACGAAGAAACTCTGAGAAAAAAACTGTGACGGGAGCACCACTGCACTTGCACTGAAGACACTGAAACAGCGACATCAAAGAAAATACAAGGAAAGTAATATTAGTAGCAGAAGTACAAGTATAGCTATACTGTAGTGGTATGTTTCATCAGTAAATGCAAGCCTCAATATACTAGATACAGAAGGACGAGTGATGTCAGAAGCAGCTTCTTGCGATGATACCGGGTGATCTGTAGTTAAGAGTTGATCGTGCTTCTTTTTGCATTCTAATAATACTGCTCGGGGGTTGAATGGTGGTAATTCTCTTGCAGTGTCTTTCTGCAGGAAAAAAATAGTAATAATAAACTAATATTGAATAAGTGAGATGCAAATTGGAAAAACAAAGATGCCATCTAGGTATTGTAAGTTATCCTAGAGAAAGCAATACACTTCTTATAAAGTCTCAATTCTGGGAGTTGCAGGTGTAAGTACATTGTATGTGAAGTGTATGACATTAGGTATGATTAAACACCTTCACGAGACATACTCTGTATTTATTATTGAAGTCAACAGCTGAAATTCTTCTCGATCTTTGTTTCCAAAAACTGTTAATATATTAAGTCTTTACAGTGTTCCTGCTAATAAAGCTTTAGCTTGGAAACCCTAGACATTACTCTGAAGTTTGATTTGCTGTTTTAAAGTTGTATAAGTTCTTGCATTTCATGGTGAAGCTAAACTTCTCCTGACTGATCACAGAGAGCATAAAGCTGCTAGTAGAGTGGGGTTGTTCTAGCTGGATAGGGGGGCAACTGGGGTCTTTTTCGGTCTCCAGAAGCAATGTCCTCCTCAGCTTACCTTTTTGATCTCCATCTCTGAAAGGAATCCCCAGACACTACAATTCTGGTTCTCACACATCCAAGACTTGACCAAAAATGTTCAGCTTTGGTTTCCTTTCTGTGATCCCATTCACAACATGTTCATTTTTAGCAATACAACCCACAATTTCAATCTGAGCCATACAGTTTTCTTGCTGAAAATTCATTACCTAAATTGTATTTCTCTAATAGAAATTTCCTGTCTTCCTGTTTTATTCCCCTTTCAAATTAGTGACAGACACGTCAGTTTCTTTTCCTTTAGTGAAAGATGGGCCCTATCTGATAGAAAGGTACTATTATGTATTCAGCAGCATCTTACTAAGCAGACCCGCTAATTTTTCATTGTCCCAGCTATGTGATGTTTTGGGGGAAGTACATTTGAAAAAGATAAAGCAGGGAGAAAGAGAACTTTCCCTCCAAGTTCTGTATTCAGACCTTTAACTGCATCACCTGTTCATGGCGACAGGGTGGCCATCCCATCTAAGCGCCCACGTTAGCGTGAGGTGCCTGCAGGTAACTACTCCAGGCAGCTGCCTAACTGAGGTGTTTGGAATTGCTCTCCAGAGGATGCTTGACTGCCTCTCGCTGCTCTAGTTCCTGCATGAAACCGGTGCTTTCTTCCCTGCTTTGTGCTGGCGGAATCCTGAATTTTCATAACCTCAGTACTGTAAATAATTTCCTATATAGCTTTCCTTTACCAATCTCCTAAATTATGTGAAAGGAATTGAGAGGAAGTCTGCAAAATGAAACTAAGACAATCCTGCATTTTTTTCCTTCTCCAGTTTCTCATTTGAGTATCTTAAATGTTATCTGACATCCATTTTAACTCTCCCCTATTATGCATAATATTCAGTGAGTACCACAGAACTGTTCTACATAGATGCAGTGTTATTAACCATACTGGAATAGCAGCTTTTTCCTTTGTAAACTAAATCAACACAGAAATATAACCTAAATACTAGACCAGCCATTGGTCCCTTTTTCTGTGAAAATGTACTTTTCCTGCCTCCCACAAAAAGGAGGGAAACTCAAATCCCCAAGTTACTCCCCGGAGTCAAGATCTACAACTCATACCACGTGCTTGCTGTTCAAGTAACCAGGGGAAGTTACACCAGCTCTTTTTTTCCCTTTGTCATGTTGCAAAACCTAAATGTGGCTCGCTTCCCATATATACTTCTGTCTTAGGACTACAGTAGCTTTTATACAAACTATACAGGAAGGAGGAGATCTGCTAGCTTTTTTGCTAATATCTTTTGAATTTTGCATTTGAGGACTGGGAAATAGCACTGGAATATCTTCATTTTACAAAGTTGTATTTGTTACTTTGAGTCACTGTTGTATCAGGACTCCAGAGACTTTTCAGAATCTGTCTACCGTGGTATCAGCCAAAAGATCTCCAAAAAGTGTTCTGCTCACCACTTTACTGCCTGATGCTCTCAGGTACAGCTGTGCTTTTTCTGCTTCACTCTCCTAGCTTGTACCGGAGTCTCCAGGCAGTGATCAGCAGACTCCTTGAAGCAAAGAATTTTGGATTAATAATAAAGCGATCTTTAAAGTTGCATTTTTGTGCTTATTAGAAATTGTCCTCATTTAACAAGTTATTTTTCTATAAGAAAGAAAATGAGGGTAGAATCTCTTTGTTAAAATATACTTCAACTCCATAGACAGTAATCACACTGTGCTCCTTAAGATGTACTTTCTTCTGCAGTATTTTTACTGAAACCTTGATTAATTTTTTTCCTCAATTTTTCCACGTACAGGTGAAGAGTAAGACTGAATACATTCACTCAGCCCTTTTTAAATTACCAATATTATTTGAGGTGAGTTAGTTAAATTCTGACTTTTTAATCTGAGGATTTTAGTAGTTAAGACCTTAATTAAAGAGTGCGATGAAGTTTTCCACTAGCGAAAAGGAGACTGCTGAAGTAAGTTTCTACCAAGAAAACAACAGGGTCCGCAAAGGGAGAACGCCATTTCCCAACACTTTTATCTGCACACTGGTGCAGACTCAAAGTGCAGCACTTTACTACCAAACTATAGAAGAAACTGGACTGTTAGTCTGCTAATAGTATGACCAAGCAACTACACACAAACATCTAGTCTGCATACATTTAGTTTAGGCTTTGTGTGTGGTGGTGTGGGTTTGGTTTGTGGGGTTTTTTTTAAACTCTTATTTTTAGAAAAGCGGATCTTTCTTTTGCAGGGTGCCATGACTGTTCTAAGGTAACACCACAAACCTCACCTTTTGGGGGTGGTCAGGCTCCTGAACCATAGTGTAAAATTTAACTGGCGTCTCTTCAGCCTGGAACTGCCGGCGTGTTACCCGAGCACGGGCCCTGCTTGGGCAGTCAAATTCTTCCTCTTTCACCTTGTTTTGCTTCTGTTGCCCTCGTTTCGGTGAAGGCTTCAGTAAGTGAACCTGTTACAGTACAGATAGATAGTAACTCTGTATGCTGAAAAGAATTCAGTAACGTTCAGAATGATCATGGGTACCATTCCAATACCTGGACCTGTCAGCTTTGAGACAGGTTAGGGTACTGCCCTGTTTGCACTTACTCCCTGGGCTTACAAGAAACTCCGAGTTTCACATTTGGAACAATACAAGCCAGTAAGCATATGCCAACTTCTGGAGTTTGTGAAATAGCGTTGGGCTTTTTTCAAGCACTTCTCTTCCTTGCCCACCCCAAGAGGTGGACATTGAGCTAACAGAGCAGTACGCCCTCCCAGGAGATAGCACCTATTACTGCAGTGCCCAAATCCGCACCTGCTGAGGCTCTGTTTGGTGAAGCATCCTGTTTAATTGACTTGGCTTTTCTTCATCTTGGAGTTGTTTACCTGTTACCCCAGTACAGGCTTTGTTTTGACGGACGTATTCTTCACCTTCCATCTCTTTTTGCTTCTGCTGAACTGGTTTTGGCATAGGCTTTGGTAAGCCAACCTGTTGTACGGTGAACAATTTTGTATAGTGAAAACAAGTCAGTATTTCAAAAAGAAAGTGTTCCATCTTCAGTACTGAGAACACAGAATGAGAGTAAGCTTTTGCCTTGCTCAAAAGAATTGTTTTCAGCATTTTGATTATCAATAAATGTCTTCTCCAAACAGTACAAAGTTAGAGCTATGCTGTATTTGGGAAATTATGCTATAAAATAAATGTCAGTTACACATTTCTAAACATTCACTAATAACCTTTATTGGGAATGATGCCAGGAACAAGTAGAGCTGAATGCATTTCCTATCACTGGATTGAGTCAAATGCAAAACTCTCTAAAGTAAGGTAATGACTAAGTCTTCTGACTCAGGTAATCTAAGTTAAGAGTTAATGCTTATATTCTTTTACAGGCTTCTAAAGTGTAAATGGGGAATACACAGTGAATAGTTGCGTGAGTTAGTGCTTAGAGCAGCACTGGAAAAAACTTGCATTAAGTGTCAAACGATGCCTGGTTTTGGCTTCTGTAACTTGGAAGACAAACGTAGCCAAAACACAGGCTGTATGCCACACGCCTTTGGTACTTCTGGCACACTAATAACTCGGTAACTGTAATGGTTGCATATCGTCCTCTATGCAGCAGCTGTATCTGAACAGAGCAGCTAGGAAAGAAATAATGGGCTGCTTTTTTATACTGCAAATTAAGTACATAGAAGAGATAGAAACTGCACAAACTAAATACTGTTGAAGGTGCCAGTAGGCAATTCATATATGGTTTAATCCAAAACACCTTTTAAAAATATAATCCATAGTTCTGCTCTGTGAAAATTACTAAAGTTTAGAAACGTAAAGGTGTATCTGTTCTGAACAACAACTGAAGCTACTTTCAAACAGTCTACCTCAGGACAGAACACTGTAGAGAGCCAGGAGTAATGGAGTTGCAGAGGGGAGGCTCAGTGCCACACCGACCGTTACCTGAACGTAGGGGCCCAAGCCCTTTTCTCTGCATCACGGCCCCGTACCGCACTATGCAAGAACTGCTCATCCTGTGGACAGCGAACTCTGGTATCTTCATAACGTATACATACCTTAAATGACTACATCACCTTCAAAACAGGACTTAAAGCACTTGTGAAAATATTTACTTTATGCCTAAAAATTACCATAGACCATATTAATAAAAATTACAGGTTGGTATTGATGTAATTATTTTTTAATATAAAATCTACAAGATCTAAAAAGTAGTCTGCTGGCCTTACTGTACTTCATTGGGCCCTAATGCTAGCACTTTCACTGCAAATGAAAGCTGAAAATATTTATATCCAGTGCCAAAAACTGTGGTAAACAAATTTGAGAATTAACGCAATTAATATTTCATCACCTATGTTTGGTGTGCAATTGCAACAAAGAACCAGGACGTAGCCACTGTTAGGCTTTTTATGCCATCTCAAGATCAGATTTGTGTACTATACAGGGAGCTGCATCTTAAAATTCATGTTCTCTAGCAATTCCTCTTCATACCATCTTCAAGGAGCTAGCGTTACAGGATCCCCTTACTGGTACTTATGGGTGTTTACTGGTCTTCAGAAGGGAATTAAACCCAAACCGCCTCTTTCCTGCGTACCAGACTGGCACAGGTGGAATCAGACAGGTCATCTGGAGTCACATTCTGCTCATAAGCAAGAAGTGAGGAGACAGCGGATTGTTTGTAGTGGCTCCCACTATTCTTAGGTTGCCTCTTTAATGGGAGAAGTGTTTGGTGAATAAAAGGAGAGGTGGAAAGGGAATGCAGAGATGAAAAGAGTCAGACCTAGGGTAACTACAGACAGCGCCGTGAAGAGATGCAGTGGGAAGTGCCTGCCTGTCATCGAACACTTTGTCAGGACTGTAGCACCAAAGTGCACCAGGCCTTGAATATCCTCCACAGCCAATCACCACAGACTGAAAAATCGGATTTTCTGAAGACAGCCATAAACATAGAGAAAGTTCAGTTACCTGCTCTCTCTATTTGTGTTTAAGTACTCCTTAAGTCCTTTGAATAACCCTAGAAATTACCTTTCTGCAGCTGCTTTGCAGTGAATGTTAGAGGAAACTTGCGCATGTAAGCAGCAGAACTGGCTGAAGAAACACGATTAAAAAATAGGCGATCATTGGAGCAGTACTAGCATTCTTACTGTTCCAAGAATTAAGACACTCAACATTAAAAATTTCTCTGAAAAACTGATAACAGGTGCCAAAACTTAGGAATATGCAGACATACTCTCCCTCTGGTTGTGCTCTTGGCCATCAAACGCAATTCTGCTTAGTCCTACAGCACAAGAGTGGTGATAACTGACATTCCTCATTTACGGATTCTTTCAGTGGGGTTGTGCCCTTGCAAATAGCAAGTGCTACAGCAGCTTTTACAGCCTGGAAGGTCAGGATCGTCTTTGAGGCCAGCACACCGTCAAGTCTTAGGCCAGACAGTAAGAAGAAAACAGATTTACTATTCCGTATCTGATCTAAGAGATCACAGACTCTTGTGAACCAGAGATCCAACAGGATCAGCCGGAGATCAGTTAACAGCTACCTGATATTTCAGTTCAGAAAACAGTACAAACTTCAAAAAAAAACTTCTCAAATTAGTAAGGACAAAGTGGTCACCATCATAGCAAGAGGAAGAACTGTCACTGAAACAGCTTTTGGTTTTGTTAAAAGAAAAAGAAGTAATAAACCCAGAAAAGTCAATACAATTGCTAAAATAAGTATCTGTAATTACCAAGATCAAAACTCAGTGCCTTTTTATTAAACATGAACTTTTGTTCTGCCTTCCATAATACGTAAATAGTGCTGACAATTGGTTTGTGAGGCACTTGCTACAATAAAATGTAATTGTATCATGAGAGAAAGGTGACAATCAGGAGATCATGAAAAAATTACATATTCTCACTGGTGGTTAATTAGCCATGCAAAACCCCCTCAAACAGATATTCTCTTCTATTAGGAATGATTACTATGCAGGCCTACAGATGTCAATACCACAGTCATTCAAATACTTCTTTCCCAACCTACTAATTGAAGGTTGTAAAGCTCTGGTGCCAAGGTTTTGCTTCCAAAGAGCTAATTTATGACTAGAAGGATATTTTATGTCTTCAGTTGCAGCAGCTACAAAACTCAGCAAATCAGAACCATCTGTGCACTGATACTTGAATCACCATTCATCTAGCAGCCTATCAGTCACATTAGTTTGCATCCTGCATTCTTGGCTCACATACACTTGTGATGGTCCAAAGTTCACCAGAAATATTAAAAATGAATGGTACCCTGACCCTGCCTTATTGCACACCCATCGGAGACAGAAACAGGGCTTTTGCATACGGGGAGTTTCGAGGCAGAGGTATGACGGGACTGACATTTCACAGCAAGTCCACTAAGACTGCTAATTACCTCAATCTCTACTTATTAAAACATGGTTCTATTAACTGTATCGTTTCGGACTTAGAAGTACAAAAGAAAAATATAACACAATAGCCGTCAGTTTTAAAATTCTGCGTTAGTGCATCACATAGCACTGCGTACCAGTAACGCTGTTAAATCCCAGCATAATACCTCCTCCACATTAGTGGCTGCAGGAGTATAAAGGCAAATGACAAAGAACAGTTTGAAAGCCAGAAAATGAATTAAATGCTTTCACTAATAAAGGTAACTTTGCTTTTCATCTGGAACGAAGGAAAAACCTGGCATTCAGGCTTGTCTTCAAGATGTTAGTGAACAAAGTCCTTGACTTCCCCATTATCCTGAAAGTAAATCATTCTCCACAGACCTACTGCTTTGAAGTGAGAGGCTGCAGGTCAAAAGGACTCATGACAGTTCTTCCTCCTTAAGGGCTGACATCCCACTTTTTAGCACAGCCAGGGGAAACAGGAATTAACAAACATGGTGTATTTAAGGCAAAAGAACTGCTGTGTCAGTCTCATTTTGAGATCTTAAACTATTTCCTCTTCTACAAAAGAAAAGGCAACAACCAAGCAGCAGATGTCAGAAATAATCCCAGAACTGTCTTACTTACTTTTGACACTTTAGCAGCACAATGATTTCGTGTGCATGCTGCAGCAGAAAATTCCAGAGGGCCATCGTAGCGAGTTCCACTTGACTCTAGTCCCTCCAGCAGGATTTTCTTGAGCACTTGATACTTTGGCTTCTCATCGTAAGCTAAGTCATAAACACATGCCAAAAACTTGGCTATTTCACCTGTAGAGCATATTTCAGTGTAAATTTCACTCGGTGAAGACCTAGAACTTCAGAAAGAATTTAATTCCAAAATGGATGCCAATCCTACATTGCCAAACACAATTTCAGCTGAAGAGACACTCAACACACAGAACTGACAATATCTTGTCTTTTTGAGATGAGAAAAGGACAAGACAGACTTGGATAAACAAGCTGACTCTTAAGTGCTATGTCTTGTTATCCACACAGACTAATTCGTGCAGTGCCGAAAGCTGGCCAAGTATAAAAATTAATCAAAATACTTTATCAACAAATATTGAGAGTTCTGCGTAAAACAGAAGTATTTTATATTTGATAGATCATAATACCCCTTTAAATATTAACTAATCTCAACAACGCTATTTTAATCTGCATAAATACTATACTTTGAGTGCTTCGGAGAAAAGCAGTATTTTTCCAAGTATTTTTCTAATACTTGGACAAATATTGGTATTGAGATTGCATCCTCAAACAGTCTAGCAGCAGCATTATTTTGCTGTCATTATCGAGGGGTTCTAGAAACAGAAACCACCGAATGGGCAGAAATAATGCTATTTGGAAAAACATATGGGGGAGATCAAACTTTCCTTTCAGTTGAAGACCCAAGTGTATTCTAAAACTGGAGTACTACACCAGATATTAGCATCTGGTAAAATCCCAGAAGTAAAGATTTATTAAATATGTATACAGATCATGAATATATTTTATGTAATACACAATACATCCCAATAATTCCAATACAGAAATGCTATGAAAATGAGTGAATAAATCAAAAATAGACACTGACCTTTGAAGGAAGTTTGGTGTTTTCCCTGGGTTACTTTTGTATTTCAGTGAAGGAAGAAACATATGACAAGACAAACCGTCCATTCACTTGCTTTTTCAAACTCTGAATACTAAGCAATAAACCTTTTGTAGGCTATTGCTTACTATTTCCATACTGACAGATACTTCTGTTTCTAAGATAGTCACTGCTTCCTAACACCTTGGATTACACATGGCTAAGATCCCTTATGGCACTCTATGGCACACATCACAGATGAGACTGATCAAGATTTTTATACTGCCACACACTAGGGTTGAAAATTTAGTCCTCAACGTCTATTTCATCTATTTAGTGCTTGTTTATGGGATAATGCAGGAAAGCAGCAGAAAAAGAGCTCCTGCACTAAAAGCATCAAGTACCCCAAGTATCCTGTACCAGTAAGCATCAAGAATCATTTCTTGCAGAGTGACCAGCATTCGACAGCATCCAGAAATTTACCTTCTCCCCTTGTAGAAAACAAGCCTTTGTGCTAAAAATGCTTAAAATATAACAAGCTTGTACGTGAAGGCCCTGATCCAGTTCCACTGAAGTCAGAAATATTAGTTCAATTAAATCGCACCCTGAAGTAGCGAGCGTGACATACGATGGAACAATGAGCATTACATAACTACTGTGTTATCACCTAAACGCAGATATTGCAGGCTGAATTCCTCTGTCGGACAGGTAGGTATAAGAGAGGTTCACGCAGGTTGATTTCAAGGATGAGTTCTGCTTGGCACAATATAGTTTGCCCTGAGACTAGAGCCCGGTAATACTGCATGGACTCGGGCCTGGTGAAGGCATCTGCCCTCAGGTGCAAAACACAACAATTGCATTTAAGATTTTAAATTGAAGACTTTGTTAAATTTGTGTTACTTTTGCTTATCTTCTGCTTCCTCCAAATACAGCAAGAGATTTAAGTACTTTTTCTAACACGCTAAAGAGCTGTATGGTACATAGTGCAAGGACACTTACGACAGCTGCTTCCAGAAGAATCCCATTCCATCACCGAATCTGGGAGCTCATCCATCAGTCTGAAACAACATGAGAGTGCAACAATTTAATGTCATTTTTGGAGCAGGTGGTTCTTCATTTGGGATTTAGGAAGACAGCAAGTCTCAATTCCAAAGGGAGTAGACCTCCGGGATAGCCAATGATTCACGGTACTGCTTTTAAAACAAAAATCTCCTCTTGCCAGCTATATTTTTAACTCTTTGGAGACTGCGGATTTCACCAAGACCAGGCTTACAGCTAAGACTGCACCTTAAGTTTTTCTTTGCAGGTCTTTTAAGCTTTCTAGAAAGAAAAAGGAAAATCCTTTGAGCTGAAATGCCTTGTTCTCATTTCAGCTTCATGATTAATATTTGTATTTTGGAATTTAAGAAGCAGTTCTGGTCTGCCTACTAGTCATTTAGCATCAGGTTCTTTCTGCCATGTAGCTCACGGGCAGCTAGGTGAGGGCTGTCAAAACTACAAGCAGGCACAGCAGGGACAAAAGAGGAGAGGGAGGTTAAATGACCTTAAGTCCCATACACTTCATAAACTGAAGGGCAGGGTCACAGATGTACTTCCTATCTATGCAGAAACAGAAATCGCAAAGGACACTAGAGCTCAGAATCAATCATACCCTAAAAACAGATGAAGTAACACCAGCTGTCATCTTTGTGCGGGCATGAACCAGGATGATCTCCCAGCACCTCTAGGAACCTGCAGCTGCACAAGCCCCCTTGCCCTGAGTAAGCGAAAACTGTTAGCTCAGTCTAGCTATTACTGCTGTTAAAGAATCCCTTTTTGTTTGTTTGTTTGTTTAAAGGGGCCACGAAGTTCCACCGATAAGTAACAGGATGTGTTCTCAAATGCATAAAGTTGGGGTACATAGGCTAATAACTTTCAATTCAGTAATCTGTTGTTTAGTATCAGAAATAGGGGTTTCAATTTTGGTGAAATGAAACTTTTAAACAAACATTTTCCTGTTATCTAGCTTAAATTCCAATTCAAATGGAGCCTCTCCTCCAATTGTGGCATGGCACAAACACTTCTAAATTCAAATATACCACGAGTCCTTAAATATCCCCTTACCAATGCCCAAAGCTTTGGCACAGTTGTCTCATTGCCCCAGCGCTACTGGGGGAAAGACTTAAGGATTTGTAGGGAAGGGAGGAGAGGATGCGAGAGCTGGTGAGCAACAGAGCTGGAGGCTCTGTGCTGGCTCCTGCCTTTCACGTGTACCTCACCTTCCAGGCCCAGCCCCTTCTTCCTCATCATCACACAGACTCTGCAGCAAAGGACTGGCACGCTCAGAAGTGATTCAACTGTGCTGCTTAATGTACTTAGTAACTTATAAGCAACTGGATATGCACATACATCCAGATGTTTATTTCTGGCCTTTGAAAACAGTATAGGCACTGAAAATGAAGATAAATAAAGGGGGATGACCTGGGTAAGTTACCTAATACCAAGAATGTAATTCATTAGGATATTCTGATAAATAGAATCTGCATCATTTTCCGTGCATTTCCTTGAAGCATCTGTTCGCTTGGCATCCTGAAAACGCTAGTAATCTAAGGGTTAACCGCAAGACAAGAATTAGAGAAGCAGCTTGATTGATTAAATTGATTTAACATTGAATTGTGTAAGTGTTACCTTGCAGGGGGTTGTGTAATGATCAGAACTTCTAAAGGAGAAATATTAAACATAATGTACGATGTCAACATTTACAGATGCAATCTGTATTATCCACAGTCTGCAGGCTAACCTTTTTCTCTGTTGAGAGCCGATGCCACACTGAATTTGCAGATTGATTTCTGTGGATCAGCTATCCCTATTGTGTACCTCTGTTGTGACTTGCCCTACTTAAAAGTTTGCTGCCTTCTCCAATTGTGATGTTACATTTATGGGTAACTACTCTTCTGTATAGCCTTCCACAGGCTACACGGTACCACATGCAATTAACTCTCTAAAGTCCCAACTGTGAAAGCAGAGAAAGAAAACACTTATACACTCTGCTGCTTTAGTAAGCTCTAAATGAGTCATGCTGGGAAAAAGGAAAGATTTTAATCAAGTTCCTTAGTATTTTGGTATTTAATTGTTTGTAATGGCAGTAGGCTTATAGAACATTAAAAGCCTACATAAAAACATCTGAAAAATAGTACGTATAGAAAGTTAAATAAATTGAACGCACATGTGGAAAAACTTCCAAGAGATGTTTGTACTACAGTCTCTACAAAGCACCCGTGAAGTTTAATGGAAACACACAACCACCTTCTGTATGTGCAATAAGGCCAGCACTAATTCACAAATGTTTTTTCTAAAAAAAAGTATTTTAAAAATACATGGCAGACAAATGACTGTGTACTGTGCATTTGAATTTATTATCTCTCTACAGCTGTACCTACCGAAACATGTGGAAGAGGGTATGCATGCACACAGAGGTCACATTCACTGCTCCTAACATCTCTCAAACAAGGAAAACTGTTTTAACTTTCTTGTAAAGTGCTATTCTACAGCATGTAAAGTCTTTTTCAGACCTGTTTTGTTAAGTGATGAGAACGTTGCAGCGTTCTAGGGTGGTATGCATGTGTATATGCGTGTGTGGTTTTATTTTTACTTTGTTTTCGCAGTCTGGACAGCTACAGGGTCCTTCAGGTTCTGTTCCCAGGGTAGCTTCCCACATAACCATTGCAGCATGCAGTAGCCAAGGATTTCAAGGTCACCTCGTCTGGATGGGGCTAAAATGAGGGTGGGAGGGGGGAAGAGGGAAAAAAAAAAAAAAAAAAAGAAGAATAAGAACCTCTTCTTAGGAAATAGAAAAGACTTTGATTGAACTAGTGTTGATGAAATATGAAAAAGCCAAATGGGCAAAGTGTTTTGTTTATTCAGCTGTATTAGACCTAAACCGCCCCGGCATTTGGCCACAGTCCACAGACAGGCAGTGACTTGTTACTGTTGAAGTGAGGGTCAGTTTCCTCACCTCCTCCAACTTCATCCTTCCTCAGTCTGGCCTGTCACATGGACTTGATCCCCATGGCCTCTGACATGATCCAGACAGCCCATAACTGAGTACCAACACTTTCTCAAAGAGCCAAGCAGTAAAACAAAGAAATAAATGTCTGCTGCTAAATTGCTAACACATGTTCCAGGAAGTCCATGGGGTCCACATTGGTCATGCAGGGACCCTGTGAGTGCAGACTAAACACTGATGGCCTTTCCTGTTCTCCTGCAGAGCTATTTGAACTTGGAAGATATGACAAAACTGCCATCTAGTGTACATTTACACACCAAAGCTGGCTGCTTACAAGTACCGGGAACTGTTTGTTTAGAGAGTCAGAGCACAAGCTAAAATGCACTGGCTGTTTAGCACGTCCTGCGCAAACTTCCCACTACCGCCTCCAAAACGGAAGTGATTTCAGGAACAACTTACTCTCACTCTGCATACCTGAAACAGATACACTAACTACAGAATACAAATACAGTAGATATAATTCAATCAAAAATTAACCCCATCCGCAAACATCTTCTATGCAGAAAAACAGCTAACTGAAGTTAATCGATAGATTGACTTTTCCAAGACAGAGAGGAAAAAAAAAGTGCAATACTAATAGAATTGCTATTGCTTGCTGCTATTCAGAGGAAACCAAACCCGAAAAAACTGAACAAGCAGGATTGCTGCAGTATTTCTTTCTACACATTTGACTTGCAGCATACAGTTTGGAAGTCCAAGACCATGTGAAATCTGCAAAAAGACACTGTTAATCGCGATTAAAGACAGACACATGTAGAAGTTAAATTTACACTTTTCCAAAATGAAATTGCCCTTTCCAGGACCGAAAGAAGATTTCAGATCTGTTCGGTACTTTTTGTCTAGCGTAAAGACTAGTAGTTGAGCACAGTGCTGTTAATCCAGCTGTAAACAGATATCACATTTTATGGGCCTTCATTAAATAAATTCCAGAAAGTCACTCAGCAAACTTATCTTTTAATTTAAAAAGTCATCTGCTAAAAGCTACGGTGCCAACACATCATAACTGTTTCTTGTTACCGTACACACATTATTGTAAAAGCAGAAGATTAGTTCTTATACATTCTCTATCTTAACTGCTATTAGACTATGGGATTATTAAAGGCCCTTCAATCTAACGGAATGCTACACTATCCCTTGGGTGTCGTTTGTTTTCTGCACTAGATTCAGCAACGTCCTAATGCAAGACTTGGCTCTCATATTAAAATAAAAACACAATCTCTACCACTTGCTGTTCTGTAGTGATTTCTTCAGCCATAAATCTCCTGTTAAGTGTGGAACAATTCCATTCATACACATGTGTTCACAACTCCTTTCTCCACTATGGCAATTCCAGATTACAACCATATAAGCCAGCATTTTTGATTGCAGATCCTCTAATTTTCACACAATGCTTTTCTGGCACCTGTTTGTGTAAGACGGGCTACAGGAAGTGGTCTTTTGAGAAAAATTGTCAAAATTACAATGGACCACTTTTTTCCACTGAGGGACTAATTGATATGAATCTGTAAATAATGATAAATCAATTAGATTTCAGAAGCTAACCTAAGATAACTCCTTTTCTGATGAAACAGTCCCCCGAGAGTAAAGTTTACTTCACAGTGAGCAGTTTGGCTGTGACTAATTACCTTCTCATTCACAGGCAGATCCTTCAGCCATTTCCCGACTAACACTAGGGCAAAGCCACCACAAACAGGGAGATAAGTGCAAGCGAGACTTTACTAATACCTTCCTAAAGCCACACTAGTCAGCTAGGGGAAGGGGGAAAAAAAAAAAAGGTACATGTAACTAAGCCATACATCACTAGAAAATAAAAGGGGAAATGTTTTACAGAGAGATGGTAAACTCCCATATCGCTTTATCTCCCAGGTCACTGCAAGTGTTACTACATAAAGACACTTACATGTGTTTTTCATAGAACCACATGAAAATGTCAACGTTTGATTATTTGACTGGACTAGCTTATTCTTTCTCTCTGCTCCTTTGTCAGCGCAGTATTAGAGATGCTAACTTCCTCAACTTTTTAAATCATTTAGATTCTTATTAAAAAAGTATTTAACAACTAATCTTTAATGAATTAATATTATCTGTGAACAATGGAATAATTAGATTTTTACAGCCCAAATAAAGCACCAATACATAAATTTCAACTATATGTTTACTTGCAAAAATAAATCTGATAAAACAATTGAAGATTACAAGAATACTTGATAAACATCAACTGAGAGAAGTCAATCTGGCTTCATTTTAAATGTGATAGCCATGCAAAAATTAAAATGATTCTGCTTGATAACTTGTCACTGTTACAAGAGTATACATTCAAAATAGTACTTATTTAAATCAAACTCTCTTACTTCTCTGTAGACTAAAAACTTGTTGGGTTGGGTTTGTTTTTTTTCTTTTTTAACAGATATTTGATTTCTGCTTTTCTATTCACCAGGAATGGTTTTATTATTATTTTAGTCTCATATGAAATACTAAATGGGAACATGTTGGTGATATTTTATTTCACAGTATTTTTCTAGCTTAATTTTTTAATTTGAAGATTTAAGGCCTGATTCTGCCCTCACTCCTGCCAAGATAAATCAGGAACAACTCCACTGACGTTAATGAATTAACAACCACATCAATGAAATCAGAGTCAGGCCATAGCAAGTTTTATATACACCACAAACATACACTCAACATGCAGGCACAGGGTTCAACAATAACTCAGAATAACATAACTGAAGCAATTCGCCCTGAGAAGAAAATGTATTATGTATCTCTGTATACTGGATTTGGCAGCTATCTGAGCCCTCATTTATATTCAGATTACTATTTCAAAATAGATCATAAACGATATCACACCGGCCACAATACGCTCTCAAAACTACACTGCTCCCAAGAACTCATCTGAAACCCATGTCAAAATGGGAATTTTCCTCTATGGCCCTTATTAAGCTAACTTTCTCAAGCCTTTTGTAAAGATCTAGGAGGCTAACGAGTGACAGATGAAATGTTCTTCTATTATTTTTAATTAGCATGGTTACATTATAATTTCATCATTATTGTTTCTTTAGATTGGAAGCTTTTCATAAAAAGGGTCATTTTAGTTGCTCATATTGCATCTATATGCAGTGGAACCTCCAATTCTCACTGGCATTACAGCACACAAATTCATGTTAATTCACAAACAAATATAACTCAGACCATAGCCATTAATCCAAAAGCCCATAAAGGAAAGGAGTGTTAACATGACTATGGAGAAGTATAATTATGTTAAAAATGTATCATCACAATATTTTAATAAATGAACTAAAAGCGATATAATTTCTTAACTCAAGGTTGAGATGATTAAAAAAACAGACAAACACAAGACTTGTATTAGTGACTGTATTAGGGGCAGGAGAAAGGAAAGACCAAAAAAAAAGCTAATAATGAAGTATTGCTTCCCCAAGGTACTGGTCAGTCTGAGGAGTTCCCTGCAGCACAAGAGTGACTAACTGAATAGAGTGAGTGGCTACAGCAAAAAGGTTAGATAAATACAGTTAAATTTACAATAAAGTTTAATGCTTGGAGGCCATTCTGTACAGACTTGTCCTGCTTGAGACTGGCTAACTGCCAGCAGGGGCCAGGAACAATCTCTCCTCCCCTTATGCACAGTTCTGCACTGTTAGTTTGGCACGTTGCTGAAGTACTCACTCAGAATAACCACCACCACAGAATGCTGCAAAGAAAAATCCAGGGCAAACATGGTGTCACTACAACTGGACTACAACTCTTCCAGAGAACTCAGTCTGGGACAGGGCAGTGAGCGACTTTTCCTGTGCCAGTTATGGTCTCTCTCCTAAATTGGATCCTACAGCTATACACTCAACTGGTCATACGGCTGATTGGCACAAAACAGACTGCAGAGCTAGCAGGAGTTCCCGTGGCTGCTCACAGGGAGGATACAACCGCGAGTACTCAGCACTGACCTGACCTTGGGTGGTCACAGAGGTGCCATGCTGACAATATCGGTCTCAAAGTCCTGAGGGCTCATGTCCTCTCAAAGGTAGCATCAACGCTGGTGACGAGCCCGCACAGCAGCACTGTCCTGTCAGTCACAGGATGCAGTCCCAGCACAGCAGTGGGGTAACTCGCTTCAAGACCGACAAAAGCAGCAATGCTACTGCTGCTGTCCTGCCGTGGCCAAGCTCACGAGCACACCGTGAGCCAGCAGGACCTGCAGGCCAGAAGTTCCCAAACCTCTTCAACATAGCAGAGCTGTCCTGCACAATCACAACAGCCTAACGTGCAATATGTGCACAGCAACCTCCACACTAGCAGTTACACGTACCCACTGACGAGCCTCATCTAACTGCAGAGCCTCCTCATTTTCACACTTGTTCTGCTGCATCCATAACAGAAGAGTGCAGCCAGCAGCAGGATTCTCCTCTAAACATGGACAGAGAGTGAATAATCATCAGGACTGGTGGAATGGGATGTGCTGAAAGGATGAGGGCTAGGGTCCTGATTTGGTGGGGAGAAGTTTATGTCGGGGCGAGATGTTTATGTAGTGGGAAGGTTGGAAGATGGGAGGGAACTTCACCACAGGATCTGGGTGGGAGATAAAATGGTGGTGGCAAGAGGTGCAGGTACCTGGTCGGAAGTAAAAGGTTCCAAGCTTGCAGTAAGGAGGAATGTGTGGCAGGAGAGTGGGGACAGGAAGTTTTATTCTTCTTTCACATCTGTGTGGCAGAAAAAAAAAAATCAAAGGTAAAGGGCTGACAAGTAGTGGCTGACAAGCAGCTGTGAGATTCACTAACTTTTTGAATTCCTGGTGTAGAGAATGAGAGCCAAAATTAAACAGCCAATTCTCAGCCACACTCATCAGTCGTCCTGGAAAGTTGTGATGCTCATCATCTTATTTTTGCTGCTTCTGGACATTCTTGGCAGGACAGAATAAGCTTACAGTGGTGGTTATCAGAACCCATTCAATCTTCTTCTTGCTACAGCCCGACTCTTCTTTCGCTTACAATGACCTCCTGCTCCCTCTTCTGCTGGGCACACATTTCTAATCCAACACTCAGAAGCTACAACATCTTTTATATTTATTTCACACTTCAAAGTTCCACCCATTTTTTGCTGGACCGGTTATATTTTCCTTTTATTTTTAGGGTTTACAGTTTGTCCTGCACAGAGTCTTTGGGAAACACATACCAAACCGCAGCAAATCATAATTCATTTGACTGACAAAAAAAATCCAGCAGGCTCCCTCTGAATCCTAACTATACATGGACAGATGCCAAATAAACCTCTTGATCCAGAGCCATTTAAGAGCTCTGCTCTCTGGAAGCCATACGGGCTCAGAAACAATACATTTCTAGGCATAGGTGTTTATATTCTTGCACATCCTTCCTCACAAAACGAACCCTGCATATATTCTAGTCAACCCCTGCATGTAAAAGAAAAGGAAAAATGGAAAAGCATTGAGCTATGTTTTTAATATCAAACAGCAACAGTTCTGGCAGATCAGTGGGGAAAATAAGGACAAGAACTGCAGAACTCTCCCTACAAGCAGCCCAATGCCTGCATTGCCTGCATAAACAGAGTGTACAAGCATTCGGATGGACCTCAAGGAGTGCCTGTTGCAATATCCCAATGTAAGGGGCACAAAGAACTGGCTAAAATATGGCACCGAACATAGCCCTAACTGCCTTCTCCAACACAGGAGATGGAAATAAACAAACACACTTTTGCTCCATGAAATGGAGCTACAAAAAAGTGACAACCAGTCGACCTAAATGAGGCTAATGTCATCAGGCATTCTACTTATCCTTAAGCTTGCCCAAAGTCACCACTACTGTCTTAGGCAGCTTTTACTATTCTAGATGTAGACACAAGCTCTGCAAGAATTTCGGAAGGCCCTCTACCCAGTGCGAGAGATGGCAAAACTGCTAAGACTTACTGTGAAACATGGTTAAAAGGAAGAGGAGAGTCATCTTGAAATCTAAGGCAAACACAAATATATGCTGGAGGGAATTCAACATAGACAGTTCATACTCTTATGTTCATCAATGATAGCAAATTAAAACTGGTCTGACGCACTCAGTGCACAGGACTGGAGTATTTAAAAAAACTCAATACGTTAAGCACAGTGTATCTCCAGAGAAATTACATATTGACTGCATGCCTCAGTGAGTAGAAAAATCTACAAAAATCCATAGAAGGTATTGATCCAAATATTACTTTTTAACACTATGTAACAATTTTTTAAATGTACACTGGGTGCAGACATAATTCTCTTTAATTATCAATCAACAAACAAAAATGTAATACTGTTTATACAGTATGGTCTTTAGAAATGAATACAATGACTACACTCAAATACACTAAAACTAACAATGCAGTTGTGCCATAAGAAATTTCCATCAAAATAAAAATGTTTTAAATTTTAAAAACCCACATGCCGGTTGCAATGAGATCCAACCACCAAATACAGGATGCTGATGGTGTGGGTCAGATCCCATGGCAAAGCCCAACTTGGGCCCTGACTTGGCTCAAAGTGAACTCTAGAAACAGTTAGGGGATGTAACTGAGGTGGTGATGAACACTTGCAAACACCCGACAAGTCTGGTAGCCCCCATGCAGCACTGCGGCACAGAAGAGCCAGTCTGGGAGGCCCACACACCTGCAAAACTGAAGACAAAACCAGCATGGAGAGCTGAGACACAAGGCAGGGCAGCTGCTCCCAGCCTTTCCCAGCTCAGGGGGAATTCCTCTTCAGTTCCAGCACAAAGCCCAAGCCACAAGCACCACCGGCGTACACTGGCACGCACTGAAGTAACTTGTTTGAAGGCAGCGATTCGCCATCAGCTGCCACAGGAACAGCACATCCAACTCAGCCCTTACCAGAGGCTGCCAGAAGAATATGGACTAATTCTGCCACCCAAAAGCGTTACCATGCGGTGGCTGCTGGTAGGAAACTTTCTGGATCTCAGTGGACTGCATAACCTCTACACCTGACGAACTCCACAGAGAGCGTGGGGATTAAACAGGCATGCAGCTGGGTTAAACTCTCAGTTCAACTAGGGAAACACTAGTGTTGATTTAAATTAGTGGGAGGTGGTTGCATTTGATTGGCTTTGTGCAAGGAGGTTATCAGCTTCAAGCAATGCCAAGAGGCACTTTTGAAAGCAAGAAATTCATTATTTTGGTGGGGTTTTGGGGTTTTTTTTGTTTGTTTTGTTTTGGGTTTTTTGGGGTTTTGTTTTGTTTTGTTTTGTTTTTTAATTTCAGCATGTACCTCAATCCGTGTATATATTCAGGTAGCCACTTGAGTAAGTCAAAATGTTCTCATTTTTCTAGCTCAATACAGTGACTGCTACTATTCAGCATTTTTGAGGTTTGAGATATTTATGTTGCTAAGCACATTCAGGAAACACCCTCTGGAAAGGATCTCATTTATATAAAATAATGTTTAAAAATTAGAACTATATTCCAAGAGCATACTCCTCTCTGAAAAACTGGCTAACACCAGAACAAAGGCTGTCTCTGCAGCTTTAATTTGCCAACAGTGAAGCACTCTTGAAACACTTTTCAGAAGAGCACCCCACCTCACTTGGTAGGTGAGACTGTGCTGAGACAACCAGGAGTTGGGAGTACAGGAGACTGTTGAGCAAAGAACCCTTTGCCCCAGCTGTTGGAAGTCTTTTAGTATCCTGAAACATCTCCGCAACTCTAAACATCACAACAAGAGATGAGATGAGGGACACCAGTCACTCTGTTCTGCCATCTGGACCTCTGCAATCTCTGACAGAAGTCACTGCAGATGCATATTTTCCCTGGGATGCCAAGAGAACTGCTTGCAAATGGGAAACTCTGGTAATTTGACCTTAATGGATTCAGGCTGTTACAAGGTCAGAGCTGAAGCACTCGATGTGAATAGTTTGGATTCTCTGCAACATACCAGATACCACACCATGTTCTGCAGGCTTTTCTGGCAGGAGCATCAGAAAAATCTGTGGACTTTCTGTTTGCAGCTATTAACAAGCAAAAAAATTTCAAGCATAAGCTGGGTGTAAGCTCCCTCAAGCTATCTTTCTGAATATTTCGTTTTCTGGAGTCCTACACTTTTCACCAATTCCGTCATGGCTTTAGCTACTTGAGGGTGTAATCTAACCCACAGATTGCAAAAGACAAGTTAACTCACACTCGCATGTGCACACCTTTTTGCCACCCAAGTCTGTAAAATTTCCCTACTCTTTCAAATAAAAGGAATTATCTGGTCTGTAATCACATACCCATCAACAGACACTTGTCCACTGGACAAACTAGCTGCTATAAATATCCAACTGCCAAATCCCAAATGCTTCAGTTTCCACCTATTCTTCAAACAGCATCCACATCAAATACTAGTACACAGCCACATCACCCACGCTACCAGGAAAAACAGCCAGAGCCAGATCTCCAGAAAATGCACTGTATGCTTGGGAGGGCTAGAAGAGGCTTAAACGGATGCCCTCTTCACCACAAAATATTTTTTAGCATGTGAAATTCTGCAATTGTCTTAGCAGCAAATACTTGACAGTCTTATTTCATTTTTCCTAATGACCAGAGTTAAACGATTGCAGGTTTTAACAGCGCCGGCAAATTATCAAGACCCTCTACATTACATGGTCAATGGTCCTTTTAATAGAAAAAGCAATAATATACAGTTGTTTGTGCCAAGTAAAACTCGTTAGAAAGTATTAGTTTAAGGTAACAGTTCAGCAGCTATTAACAAGCACAAATTTCTACAGTTATTGCTTGTGACACTATGATCCTAGCAAAGCTGGCAGCAGAAAACCATTCCTTTTGTCTTAGAAGATCTTGGGGGTGAGAGGGGGGAAATAGGGGAAAGAAAAGGTAACAAAAACACTGTTTCATAGCAAAAGTCAAAGTTTTTCAATAATCACCATTTTTTTCACTAGCATAACATTAGAATTGACTTTTTGTCTTGCTGACATAGCAACTAAGAAAGTTTTGTTGCATTGACCATATTGATTGTGAACAATGCAGCCATCTGTGGGACTTTGCACCATATATTTTCGATATTGACCTCCCATTCCCTTTTCCATGGCTCTATGGGTCTGCTATTGGATTTGGACTGCAGTGTAATAAACAGCTAAGGTTTAATTAATGGTAAATGAATACAAGACATAGGTTATGACTTTAACTAATTAGGGAATTGTTGAATTAAGTCTGCCTTGGAATGCAAGGCAGTACAATCAATATCCAATAAAAGGACTATGTATGTAATTTACCTGCAAATGTGTTTCCAATACCATCAAAGTGAGTTTAAATAAGTAAGATATATGAAAGGCTACTGGAAAAAGATTTCAAAAAGTTAACACTTTATGGCTTCAAAAAAGGTTTTTCTCCTTGCAGAAGGAATGTCATCTTGAAATATCCTCTCATAACACAGATGGTGACGCTCAGACACAGCTCTCCCTAAAGGACAGTGCAGACTCGACACATTTTTCCTTGACAATGCACCATTAGCAAATATTGCCTCTGCCTCTACAGAGTACAGCAAACACAAACCAGTACTCCCAACATGAACCAATTAAGTTTAATGGCAAGTTCTTCTTAGGGCATCTTGGCCTACCTTCCAGTACCACACGTGCAGCAGCCTTTCTGTTTCAATCCTGCTGCCCCCCCTTCCCCCACCAGCCCTGGAGAAGCATTCCCAGGTACAAGAAGAGGTCACCACACAAGGGTCTGATCAACCCTAAGCAATCCCCAAGACTACTTCTATTGTATACATCAGCTCACACAGCCTGATTACTCATTCTGTAATCACTCCTCTGAAATAAAAAAAAAGAAACCTACCTACTCCCTTGTGGGCATCTACGCTGGTAAACTCTATCGTCCCATTATGGCCCTTCCTAGGATTTTCCTGATACTGTTTGTGGTTCCCATTGGGACAATATCTGTAGGAAAGTCCATAATCTGCAAGATAAACCTGGAAGACATGAACAGACAAATGAATAATGCTTTTGTCCTTTGAAAGTATAACCTTTATAATTAAGTCTTAAGAAACTGATAGGTTAAGGACAGCCTTAGATCTAAATTTTATTAAACCAAATGGTGCCTCAGGATAAAATATGTACAACTGGGGGCTATAACAGCTGCCCTCCCCATTTAAATCCTTCCGCTACTATACTCTTATCTTATTTCAGAGTCAAGCAGAATTTCAGTCTTTTTATTTTGTTTCTAAGCTCTCCTCTCCAGGTGGGCATCTAGACATCATAAACTGCAATATGCCTTTTACGTATCCTTACGTTGCTTATGGGACCCCTTCCTCTCCTTACTTAAACAGGCACATACATACCCCTGTTCAAATTTTCCATCAGTTGAGACTGTACAATTTCATAACAGCAGTGCAACTTCAAAGCCAGAGGAAGCGAGAGGCAGAAGCTTCCCCCAGTCAGACTGGACACAGGGCTCCAGCGCTAACAGGGACCACAACCACAGGGCTGCTGAGCATTAGCCTAACTATAGTCTTACCTTTTTGAATGTCACTGTCAGTAACTTTGTACTGGCAACAACAACTTAAACACAAAGCATAAGATAAAGCAAAACAAACTAGCCCCCCTCCCCAAGCCAGAAAGCAATCTTAGTAAATCAATCCCGAATTTATAATAAATTTCAAAAAGGCAGAGAGCCAAACTTCACTCTAAGTTACACTGAAGGAAATCCATGGAGCTACATCGGTGTAAGAGAAAAAAATTTGGGCCTCCGCTGTGTATATTGCAGCAGGCTCATGCATTCTGCCACATTTACCTTTCTACCCTGGCACAGGTGATTCTTCTGCTCTGCCCCCCACCCCCCCAAGACTCTTCACTATAGCTACCTAAATAACCAGAGGGCAGAAGCCCCACAGTTCTGAGCAATGTACTTGCATATTCTTAGGACTTTAACTGTGAAAGTATTAACTGACTTTGAACTTAATCTTGCTCACTTCTATGGTATTTGAAGCTGAAAACAGAACAGCTCAGGAGAGCTGAATTTTACTTTCCATTCTTCTGCTGCCTGTCAAGACAAACCCAAACATGCCATCTGGCTCCTACGCCTCTATTTCTCTATAGGCACAGTGCACACAGTACTGCATCCATGTCAATTCTGCCACTCATCTAATTTAGATTAAGGGCACAAGTCCCCTCTATGAAGTTCAGATTAACACATTCTACCCTCCAACAGGGGTGGACTTAATACATGCACATGGTCAATTACTGCGGTGCAGCTGACAAGCAGTAACTTGTTGAAAGCAGCTGGAATTTAATCACAGTCTGTCCACCCCATAATATCCCACAGGTTATTTTCTCACTCTGTCATTTTCACACTCCCACCTGGCCTTTGCCCATTACATTGACCAGTTCTCACATTAGGTAATTGCTTTTTTTATAAATATCTAAGTAGGTTACTTTCACTTAAAAAAAAAATAACGCTACAGACTGCTATTATATTGCCAATGAAACTGATCTCTGGGGCAAAAGCTAAATCATCCGAAGGCATACAGAGATCATTTCCACTAAATCATATTATATTACAAAGAAAAACTTTTTCTTATCCAAACCTCAGTTTTGTTTCCTCTTTAGCTAAAATAGTTTATCCTATACAAGTCCAAACTAAACTCTTCTGGCACTCACTTGTAATTTAATTATGTCACTCCTGATAGAGGAAAAACAAACAAACAAAAAACCCTCAAGAAAACTTAACGCGTTATTTTGTAGCACATTCTGTTGAACTACTGATTCCTGTTTGTGCTCCAGGCAGCTTCAAATCCTGGGACGGCTGGTCTCTTGGTTTTACTGTTTCTGCTGCAGGATCTGTGCTTATTTGGAGCGTGTAAGCTGGGATGCAGTACTCACTTCCTGCAGGGTGATGGCTTTTAAGATTACCGATGATGTTTTTCACCTGACAGACTATACAAACTGTGATACAAGATTAAAGACCGTAGGCACGTTTAGAAAATCTGGGACAAGGCGTAAACTTTGTTGGGTTGACTGATCTGATTTTATCCTGCATCCGTTCTCCAGTGTATTCCTGATGCTCTGGTACCTGTGCTAATTGAGTCCACAGTCAGTGTAAGAGAACTAATTTAAACTACCCTAATATCAAGTTTTGCGATTCTTCTGCATCCTTTGTGGCCTGGGAAGACAGTATGCTGGAAGGTGTATTCTTCCCAGGCTAAGTGGTATGTTCTGGATTCTGCATGACTATAGATTTCTGACATGTACAGTTGACCACATACAATAAGATGAAATACAGAGTGGATTTCAACCTTTAAAAACTCAGGCTATACCTTATATTAAAGTGAGATTTTAACTGTTAGAAAAAACAATACAACAAAAGCATCTCTGCCAGCTCTCTGGTTCTGTCTGGGTTGGGAATGCTAGCTTATGTGATAGACACTCACATATGGCAGCCCAGCCTCGGTGGTCTTTCAAACTATCTTAACAACAGGGCAACTAGAAAGTAGGCACAAATATTTGCTAATCAAACTTGAACTAGGTAAAAAAGTTACCAGTTATTCTATAGATAAAACACAGTAACTATGTACTCTCATAGTTACAACAGATTTGCTTAAAATACCTTCAGTAGTAGTATCAGCAGAAGAGTTTTGAATTTATACTGAAAAAGCCTGCTAAAAGTGAGAAGTCGCTTTAGGTTATCCTGCCTAGACTGATGGTGGCAAGACCTGGAAACCAAGAAGCAATCACTTCTTAAAGCCACTCACGTGCAATTGCAACAACATCTATGATTGCACCACAGTCTGCTCCAGAAGCTGGTCATGAACATCATTGTCATTACTTCCGGCTGAGCCATTTGTCGCTTCCACAACTTTAACATCAGATTTTTTCCACGAACATGTAACTGATGGTAGCCTCTCAAGGCAAAGCTTCTTGGTCACCAACAAAAATCAATCCTCTTCAGCTTGTACAAAACCAGCAATGCACTGTTACAACCTTGCCACAACCATTATCAGAATGACTACATTATTTTAAATTACCATTAATTTCCTTTCATCAATTCTCATTATAACCCTTTCATCATTAAAAAGATATATAGTTCTTTATAGCTAGTTGTCACTTTTTTGATAATGTAACACAGCATGCCCTTCCAAAATTTGCTCAGAACATGGTGGGTTGGGGTAGTTAACAAATTTGTAGGTTGTTGCCATTTGAGAATATTGAGAAAAATCAAGTCAGCGTTAGTACGTGTTTCAATACCATAAATATTTTTCATCTGCATGCTTTTCTAGGAACCACAAACTAAGTAAGAACAAAAAGAGTACAAAAGGTATGCAGAGTAAGATAAACAAGACACTTGAAACAAGAAATGGTAACATGAATGAAGGTGCAACAGTGACATAAGCCTAGAACACCTGGCTTTAGCTGTGTTACATTGTACACTCCTTCCCACATACTTAACTCCTGTTTTTACTCAAGTTTCTCTTTTTCACACATCCCAGTCTGCACTAGACTCAGCAGTGCCTAGCACAGTCTGTTATTAATAGATTTTGCTATAGATTAGAAGCCACCTTTCTAAGACTTCGCACTTAATTTCATGCAAACACGAACGTGCCCATCTTATGCAAAGCGAACTGCCACACAGGCACAAATAATTATTTATGTGCACAAGCAATCAGCCATAGATTTGGCAGTCCTCTTGTCCTTTCTGTACATGACTCCCTCACAGCGCTTTGTATCTGAAGTGCTAAATATCTGCTAAACATACAAAATTCTTACAACTTGTATATATTACGATATATGACTGCACTGATCTGGGAAGTCATAAGCATGGTGCTTTGGATTCTCATGGTACTCTCTTTATCTTGAAGTACACATAGCAGATTTATCACTGAAAGGATAACAACACAGTGGTTTTCTTTGTACACATTCTTTCCAGTGGTTCCATTACTCAACTTATGTAATATGCTGTAAATAATTAAGTAGATACCTATTAATAAGAGGCAGATCGGTTGCTAATGGCCATAGCGCTGTCAACTTCAGTTGGACACTACACTACAAAAAGGCTAAAGGTAGACTGAAATCCATCGTGGGACAGGAAGTCTGGAGTATACTGTTTGGGATAGAAATAGTACCTTTCACAAAACAGAAGTCAAGGAAGGAGGAAAGCAGGTTAAACAAAGGAGAAGAGAGAAGGGAAGAAATCTTCTCTGACTTCTCAGTGGCAAGTCCCGATGCTGGACTCAATTGAACTGCAAGATATCGGGGCCATTACTACAAAAAAATATTAAACCCATGTAAACAGTTCTATCCAAAGGTAGCAGTAGGACCAATGAAAGAAAATTAAGGTTATCTGATTGTGAAGCTACATCGCAGATCAGGGGCGTAGCCAGCATCCATGATTTAAAATTCAACTGTTTCTGTATAGTACCTCTGCATACTGTATCCTTCCTAAAAACACAGCAAGGAGAACAGAAAAGATTTTCATTTTTCTCAATTCATCTGCTCTTTAGCAAATCTGTCATACTGGGCTAAAGAGCAAGAATCACAATGATTCACCTCGCAATGAAAAAGAGCTTAAAGTAGGAATGGTTTTCATGCCTGTTTTTCAATATGATCAATGCATAAGGTCTGTATCTTCTTATGCTGGTCCACTGAAAGCTGGTCTTAAAAGATAACATTTTGAAATGTTTTTGTATTCTTTTTTTCCTTTTCAGTTAGGGCTATCTATGATAATCAAGTCTGAGAGTTTTATTCTGAAACTAGCTTGTCCAAGAAACGCTTACAATCAAAATCTACAGCTTAAAAATCCAAACAGGCAACTTCTGGTACAGACTTGAGTCTGCAACACTGCAACACATCCGCCCATATATTCCATGGGGGAAAAAAAGAAAATACTACAAGGTAATTGTTTTGAAGAGGCATTCTTCCAAACATTATTTCATTTATTAAAAACTCTGATTTTAAGCTCTTGTCTGGTGGCCGCTTGTCCCTTTTTATAGTATCACAATTTAAATGAGTTTAATGGATTTGAATTTCTCTTTTAGAGTCTACATCAATAATGCTTACTCTGCTTTATCATACAAACAGTTACTACTGCGCACCAAATTATCTTTAACTTGCCACAATACTGAGAGAGCGCTTCACTTGTTCTGTAATTTATAGGTCTGATCACTTCAAGTTTTCTTTCAGGCCTCTCCAAGATTCATGGGCTGTGTACTTCCCTCAGTACATCACTCATATTCTGTCAGTCATTGTGCTGGGTCCACGTTCAGAAACATATTGACTAGAGAATTGATCTTTTGACCTGTAACTCACTGAATGGCCTCGCTCCCTTCTATTGAATAGACCTGCAGCAAGCTGCTCTTTGAGGTCAGTTGATTCTGATCTTCTAACCATTTCTAAACATCATTTGGAGGTCAGACAGTGACAGGACCTTTACTTTATTTGTTTCTCTGCCTTGCCACAGAAGGTAAAGGGACAGCAGTATGGATTTCACACATTCTTTCAAATAGGGGACTATGATATTTATTGGCTGTGGTATAAATTTACCAGGTTAATTTACAGAAAAGAGAGAGAGTAGTAGCAGAAAGTCTAACATCGAAAAAAGATCTTTTTTGGAACTGCAAGAAGTCAGTGACAAATTCACAGGCAAGAGTACATGTCGACAGCCACTAAATGACAAAAAAAAATGCAAAGTTGAGTATAAAGGTACACATGCTTTTTTGAACATAGATTTATGACTCTTCACCAAAACAGAATATGGAACTATATATATTTATTCAAAATGTATTTTATTTTTAAAAGATTAGTTACGGGCTTTCTGTAAAAACAAATTTCTAGAACTAAAGAACACTTCCAGTTTATTCTCTCTTAAAATCCTAGACCCTAAAGAGCAAGAACCCACTAGCATAAAATTCTTAAAAAAAAAAAAACACTCACTACAGAAATTGTTAGGTCAGACAGCTTTATTATGCCAACTCCACTGGAGCTACAGGTCTCAGCTTGTATTCCTGAGTTTGAGTTTGCCACTGGCTAGATGCTCTCACTCCCTATTTATGAGATTAGGTTGATCACGTTACCTCCCAGTTCCTTTGTTTTAAAAAACAAGACCAAGGCAATCTAGTTATCCACTATTTTAGCAGAGAGAGTTAGACAAAACACTTCACAGGCATTTGGTAGCAATAACAGTGTCTGAGGTTTTATCCGAAGCGTCTAAGGTTAGTACAAGATCACCAAATTAAAACACAGCATCTCTGACAACAGTTTAGAGGACACAGGACAGGATATTCCGTATTGTTTTCATATTTAGTCAGCAGTAATGCTCCTCAGAGCTTCCTAAAATACTGTTCTGGGAAATACATAATACATTCAGCTCACCAGCATGTTATAAAGACAGCTTGATTTGTAGACAAGGCTGTTGCAACATCATGAAGTCTTACACAGGAACCGGACACGTTTGGAATAGGAAGAAGTAACTTTCATGGCAAAATTACAAGCAAATTAACGGCACATGCAAATACCCAGGACCTGACAAGCACAAAATCATCTGTGCAAGTACACATGTACTGTTCTGAATACCTGGATCTGTGTGAGAATATTGTCTAGTACCGTTCCTAACTCAGGTAAAGAACATTTATTGAAGTATGGAGGCAGACAGCACATCAGAGGCAACAATTCCAGGGGAAGGATATTCAATTAGTGGCATATGTAGATCTGCCAATTTCAAAGTTTTAGCTGTGGTGTTGGCAGGAGTATTCCTTCTTTTCATGCCCCACAAGCCACAGAGTATATGTGTTTCAAGATACTGTGCAAGCTGTGTCTGGAAAATAATTTTTTTATTTGACCAGAAACAGTCCCATTTAGCCATCTGCCCTACTGTGCAAGTTAAATATAGCACACATTACCTCAAAATACCTTTAGAAATAATCACCACTGTCTAAATGCTCTAGACTGGTACGGTATACTTACCATGGCTTCAGTGAAATCAGCAGACCTGTGGCCACTTGCAGAATTTCTGGGGCCCTTAACTAGGAAGTTTATCTGAATAATACCTGAACAGCTCTAAGTTTTCTTAAGCATACAGAAATGAAAGTTTAATTCATACCTTACAAATGCCAGCAAATACTAGAAATTGTCTCCTGTTAGCTCTTCTGAATTAGAATGTGAAATTTTTTAAATGTTTTATAGAATAATTTCAGTGGAAAAGAAACTTTACTGAAAGAAAATTCTACACAAAACCTCTCAGCAGTAACATACACTTTGTGCTGAGCTAGGAGCTACTTAAACTGGAATATCTATTGATTTCTTTTATTTAGTAAGTGTAACTTAAGTTATATTTCCACCTAAAGCCTTTGTCCAGTAACTCACAAGTACCTTATTTTTAATCCATCAATGAATTTACTACTCAAGAAAACAAAATATTAGTATAGCACTATCTTCATGCAGACATGAGAAACAAATCAGTAAATCACCCCACAATCTGGCTAATTCAAAAGCAGCCGATCAAAGTCAGCCACATGTCTTAAAATTTTATGATTACTGTAAATGGACACTTCTAAAATGATTTCAATATGAAAAACAGTAGCATATCTTGCTGTCATAAAAACACACAATAGCCAAGACAAAAAAAGTCATTTGAGTTATGTTAATGGGTTTGCATAGCAGATCGTTTTGCCTCTGAATAGCCTCCTTCTTTGGATTCAGCAGGCTGGTAAACACCATAAACTGAGATTATATACTGGCTGCCACCACTGTCTAAAAACATGGTTGTTTTAAACAGCTATGATAGTGTTCAAACTACGTGTTTTAGAAAGCTGGAAAGTTAAATTTGACTCAACCATTTAATTTGAAATGTGTAAAAAGTTCAATGGTTCAACCTCCAATGGCAGTGAGCTGTTTTGCAAGACCTGTTTCTTCATCACTGCAGCAGAAAAACAAAAATTGAAAAAATTTGTTTCAAAACATTTCACGAAACCACTTCCAATTTCAAGGCTAGCTTTAGAGCATTAGGGAGCAGCAACCTTAATCCTACTTAGCTGTTATATCCACTACAACGAGCAGGACATAAGAGTTAGCAGCATGGAAACACAATTCGTGACAATATTAGAAAGCTAGAACTTCAAGAATGAAAATACGATGGGCCACATCCTTAAACACTGCTAATATACTTAAACTGGCATAACCTAGAACAGCAATTAGGTCCTCTAACTTACCCTCTTGATAGTTTACCCACCCATGCCAGTACCCCAGTAAGCAGAGCACAAAGGGAAGAAAGCAGAGTTTTGTTCTTGTTCTTTATCAAACCTTAAGCTTCACAGAGCCACTCTCAGATTTGTCATGAGAGACTGTGAATGTTCATGCATAAACTTCTTTTAATATGTGAATTCTTAATGCAGAATATACATAACTTAAAACTATTAAAGTTATAAACACATTTTAGTAACAGTGTAGATAAGTAAACATGCTTACCTCGTGTGGATTGGTATAGCCCAAAAGTAGATTTGCTGCTTTAATGTCACCATGAACATACTCATTTTCATGTATATATTCCAACGTATCCAACTAGGAAAGGATTTAGAACAGAAAATATCATCATCTCCTCCACTCTGCCCCTAACCCTACCACCAAATATTTCTCACTTATACAGTGAAATCAAGGGCTACACAGACTGAGCTGACAAATTTGCTTTGAGTTAGAGCACAAGGACTACCCACTGTCCACAGGGTCCGTTCCTGCAAGGCACATAGCTGGTGGCAAATCATAAACAAGCCATACTCTGCCATGAGGTATCCCTGCATAACTACCTATGAGTACCAGCTTCTGAGGTCACAAAGCCAGAGTGAAACTAGTACTTTATAAACACTGGAGGAAATGTTGAGAGCACCAAGCTCTTAAAAAGAACATATTCAATCAGCCCTGAAGGTTTATAATGTATTTGATCCTGCCAGTTATTATATGACCTGCATTTCATGTCACTCTCCCCCGCATCACCATCCTTCTTCAGTTCCTTACTGAGGTACGATAGCTCTAATTGTTATTAAAAAACACATTTGCACTTGGCAACTCACACAAAACACCATCTAATCCTGGCCTTTGGGGAGTACAAAGAGCATCACAAGTTTGTAAACTGTGTGACTACAAAAGTCCTTAACTTTTTTTTAAATAATTATTATTATTTTGGTTAAAATGAAACTTGGGAGGTGTCGTCTAAATCCCCTGCTTCAAGCAGGACTAAAGTTACATCAAGTTGTACAAGAGATTGAATAGCCAAGTTTTAGAAGTCCCCAAGGATGGATGTTTCACAGCCTCTGGGAAGCACGTTCCAGTGCTTACACAC
>NW_009607720.1:63023-70730 GCF_000690535.1 Cariama cristata
CTGTGAAAACTTTTCCTTTATACTCGGAGTTCCTCTTCCTGCAACTTATGACCATTGCCTCTACT
The DNA here is from genome assembly GCF_000690535.1 of Cariama cristata. NCBI lineage: Eukaryota > Metazoa > Chordata > Aves > Cariamiformes > Cariamidae > Cariama > Cariama cristata. Next base: position 63,089 of record NW_009607720.1, read on the forward strand.
CCATTTGCTGTGCACCTCTGTTCAGTAATAGCAGTCTTTCACAACACAAGTGATATTACAAAGGAGCACATATACAATCTTCTGTTAGTACGTGCCAGTCTACACACATTTGAAAACAAAACTGATATTTGCAGACTAGCCTAATCCCGGCCTGTACAATCAGTGTGTTCAGCAAACACACTGAAAATTTTGCATTCAGACATGCAATTGTGAACTTTGACAAATATGGATGTCTAATACAATACCCTTCAGACACTGCAAAAAAAAAAATCAATACATGCTAAAGCAAATGAGAATAGGCTTACACATCTCAGTCTTGACACACATTTTGAAGTGTATGGTCTATGTTTGAACGTATTAGAAAAAAATTTTGGTTTGAGCCCAACAACTTCCAGTCTGCAAGGGGTCTTGATTTTCTACTTAATACTCTTTTTATTAAAAAAAAAATTAAAAATAAGAAAATACACAGCATTTACAAGCTTCATTCTAAACTCAAGAGCTACCTAAAGGTACTATATTAAAAAGATAATTTCCTAGTCAAACTCGGCAAGTTCAAGACATAGCAATTTCCTCTCTCTCCATACATACCATTCGTGCCCCAAGTTGCAGAACAGTTTCCTTCTTAAATTTGCTTCCACAATCTTTGAAGATTCTTTGAAGGTCTTCCCCCAGTCTCTCAATGACCATGAATCTATAGCTATCAGGAAATATAAAAAAGGGAGGAACCCTTTAAGACAGGACTGCAAGTTTGTGTCAGATTAAAAGGACTTATATCCATTTTGTTAAAAATGGATATTCAGTCAATTTGAGGGTTAATTACAATTCATCTTATTACCTTTTTCCCTTGTACTCAGCCAAGCCTGATCCCCAAAACACTGGAATTCCTAAGCATCTTATTTTTTTAAGATTCATCCATTTTCTTACTGTAATAATAATAAAAAGATAACATTGTGTTAAAGGTAACTAGAGAATTTCGGTCTGGTGTGGGGTATTTTTGTTGTTTTTGTTCTAGCTATCAAGCCAAAACTTTGAATGAAGCAATAAGACTTATTTGACAGTTCGTGTAGTAAACAATTCAGACCATAACTTTACTCTGAAGTTCTCTACATTCTGCAAAACAAGAAGCATTTTTTTGTTCCAGCAATGTGGTACTTTGTTCTCTCAGAAGACAGATAAGCAATTATCAATAGCTGAAGAAATAATTCCTTTAGAAACTCTACTTCATTCAATACAGAACGCTTCAAGCTATCAAAAGTGCTTATGTCTACCAGGAATCTAAGTCATCTAAAGTCTTTAGGACAGTTCCCATGAATAAATCACATCCTTGCTTAAGTGTCTGCCGAATCAAGTGCCTTGATTACTACTAAATCCTGCGATGATTACACACACTTTTAGCTCTGCATATGGAAACAGCTACTAGCAGAAATAGGTCACCAATTAGTCCATGTAGTACCTCTGTTCTAAGGCTGGCCTCCCTCTGGAGTCCATTCATTGTTGTGCGCTCTGAAGTGTGCACATAATAAATTTGGCATGTTTCTGTTCTCCCTTCTGATCAGAAAGGACAAGGATGACATCCAAGTAAAGAAACCTACAGCGATCTGAAATTATTACAGCACCAACTAGGATTAGTTCAGTGTATATGAAATGAGTTGGCTATGAAGCTCTAAAGTAACAGTCCTTAATAGAAGTAGCTAAACGCAAACTTGTCCTTAAATTTACCTGAATCAGAACCGATACATTACTTACTATGCTCTTGTTTTGCAGCCCTCTGGTAAAATTTCAGTTCAGAAAATAAGGGGCCATTTTCAAGATATTCCTATTGAGAAATAAACAAACTTAGTGTCATAAAATGCACCAGAAAGACAACAGTTTCTAAAGAAAACTGTATGAGAAATTAAAAGAGGATGAAACCCCTTTGTCTTCCCGTCTCCCATATACCATGCCATCCGAAATGTAATTTTAGTAAGTAGCTAAAAAGAAAAATTGTTTGGCAACACATTTTCATAAACAACACAGTTTCTTTCAGGAATTATTTAGGACACTATTTTCAGAAATATTGTAAATCAGGCCTGTTTAAGCTCACAGTCTGATTTTCCTTATTGAACTGTTGAGGGCAGTAATCAAGTCAAGGAAATACTGTGTGTCATGGAAATGCCAAATATGTCCCCAAGCAGGGAAACCATATCAAAATATAAAAAAAAAAAAAAAAAAAAAGTGAAAAAACCAAAAGCCACAAGCATGCAATACAGATCTAATGCTGAAAATAAGAATAGATGATGAAGAGAAAGAACTGCATACAAGTTAACAAATTAGAAATGAGATCTACACATTACCACTTTAATTACATGTACTGCATCATCTTCTACAGGAACATGAGTTTGAGGGGAAGCTGCAAAATGAGAGAGAGAGATGGGGGTCAAGTTGTATGCAACAAAATATAATTGCAAACCAAGATCAAACTAGCACTGCATAAGGTTACCAAAAAAATACACGACACAGATATCCAACATTTTGTCTGAATTCCTGCTTTTAAAGGTCAGAGTTTTGCCAAGTTCAAAAAAAAAAACCAAAATGGAAACAACACACACAAACACACACGGAAGTTTTAATCAACAAGCACAGAAGCACTTTTAACTCACATTTTCAGAACTTTCTCCCTCGATGCTAATTAAGGAGCACGCAGGATGTCCCCATTGCACGTTTACACCACAATGAGGTATTCCATTATAACAGACTATGCTTAAGTCATTCCAGCCAATTGGATAACCTCTGTATTTGGTTGCTGTCAATCCACTGTCGTGACAAAGACACCACTTAAAAGTTATGACCTACATTATATGCCTCTAGACAGGATTGTCTGCTTTCCTCTATTACAAATTAATTTGGCCCTAGAACCTTGATTTCTATTCTGACATTATTTAGACACTGGCCTAAGTTAGGGATAGCACAGCCACCACCTGCCTAAAGGGGAGATGAGGGATTGTGCCTCTCAGCGCAAGTAGAGATTTCAAAACAATAATTGACCACATGTGCCAATTACAGCCCAGGAGACAGAACCTCTCTGCACAGACAATGCAATCCTATTTTCTTCTGACCCTGAGAGAACTATCAGTTCTCTCTGATACTACTGAAGCTACATGGAGCTACACTGGGATTAAAATTTAATGAGACTAAATCATCTTTTAGAATCATCACTGAAAAAAACTAAAAAGAATACAGTTCCTAGGAAATAAGTGTCCCTTTCAAACTTCTTATAATGATCAAATACCAACAACAGTCCAGGTGTGAAACACTTCAGCTATCAGCACACAAAAAAAAATAGACTACTTTTATCCACATAATAAAAATCAAGTAAACTTGGATCTAATTAAACCATTCAAGCTTACATTTTTTGATGCTCAGGGCATAAAAATATTTTTACAATGAACAGACTCCTTCAGCTACCATCTTCCTTCAATTCTATTCAGCATCTGGGTTGAACCTGGCAGTATACACACCCCAAACACCCACAGGGTCCCCACTGCCTTCTGCTTGACACTTCCCCATGTAGTTTTAGCACAGAAGCGTTCACATTAAGATAAAATGAATATATCCTAAAACAGCAGCTCTGGTAAGGTGTAAACTATCCATAGACTCAAATGAGAAGCAGTCACATTCAGAATACAATTTAAAACCATCATACAACAAGGACAGAAATTTTGGTAAACTTTGTTCTTACCATATTATTGTACTGAACTGGGAATTAAGGCACAGGTGCTTAAGTCTTTATCTTTGTCTGCCACGTGTAGACTATGTGTTAATAGCTGAAGACATTAGTTAAAAGGAACATATCCCATGTGTTTTCATTGTATTCAACATCGTCACATTACCCAAACAGAATTAGATGTGCTCCCTTACTGACACAGATCAGAAAAGAACCTGTGCATAAGAAAATGTATTTTAATACCAAGTTACTTAACAGAAGTTTGATAGGTATAGAGAAGTATCAAATTTAAATGCATTTGGAAGAATCTGATCTAACTTCCCTGTAGACATCTTGACATTTTATGAAGAGAGGCCTCATTCACGGTAATCTGGAACAGAGAGTAACAGCTGTCAGGGTAATGAAGAGCAGCAATTAACAGGAGCTAGCCCAGCAAAAGGGCCTAACCCCCACGGTTCTTACACTGTGCTGGTGGGGATGCTTTTTGGAGTTGCACTGAAAGAACTTCCTGAAGAAAAATAAAACCAAAACTAACTGCCAACTGTTACAATGTGAAAAGGCAGAAAAGTCAGACAAAGCTCAACAAGAAACAGGAACAGATGCTCCACAAAATGAGTAACATGACCTTCAAATCTACAAAAGGAGAAATGGTGTTACTGTTCTTACTGCACATACATGAAACAAGGCATAACATTCACGACGAATAACACTCCAAACGTCTTACACAGATAATGCTTAGACAATTAATCTCACAGATAAGCAGAAGTTGCATGCGCACCTTTTGTTACATCATTTTAATTAACCACTCATATATCAGGCAGTAATACTTTAGCCACAGCTCAGAAATAAGACAGACTATTTTTTGTCCATAAATAAACACAAATGGTTTTTTAAAAATTGTCTCATTACTATGTATAGTTACTTAACAGACTGGAAAGGCTCCCAAGGTTTAACAAACAGTCTGATTACATACCTCATAGACCACCACCACATACTCTCCTGCGAGTTTAGCTCATAGTTAATTACTGTATACTCGTAATTAGCCATGTGCTAGCCTCGTTCTGTGTGGTAGCACATGGCTATTTATAATATTACAATCAGTTAAATGCTAGACTGCAGGACAGTAAGCAGAGACCCTGCAGGAGAGCAATGCTGATAGGCAGGAGGTCTCTGATGGTGTATAAGTACACACATAGAGTACCAGGAGCACTATATGGCAAGATTATATTTGCAAAGGATATCTTAAAATAGCATAACAAGTGTGAGAGTTCCCAGTTTATGTTGCTTTTATCAACTTGAGATGCGCAATCTCCTTACATTTGGGGGAGGGGTGTTGATGTATGCACACAATCAAAACCATTATCTGCATAATTGTTAACTGGGAACACTGGCGCAAGATGAAGCTGTGTAGGGGGCTGTGGCTGTTTATCCCATGCCAAGATGAGTCTCACAAAACATTCACAAAGGCCAAAGGGCACAGCTCTATTTTCCCTTCCTCCCCTTCATCCCACGATTGCAGCTATCATGCCAGTGAAAAGCATACGAATTTAAAATGCACTCTGAAATAAAGCAGTGCAGTAAGATTCACATTCTTTGCCATAATTTCCAACTGTTGTGCCTATACAACACAGCAAATAACTTACCTCAAATTAACCCCTGTCCAGAATTCCCTAGTTTCACCCAGGCACAGCAGTTATGGCCTTATCATCCACTTTAATCGCAAATTTCATCCGTTTTGTTGCTGAGTGCCACAACCTTAATTAATGTAGCTTTCTAAATGTTAACAAGACATGGTAACAAAAGGGTGTTTCTGGATGAACAGCAATTTCCTACAACCACACAGCACAATTGCATGCAGTCTGACAAAGAAACATGCCAATTCTATTTGCCAGTTCAAATGTGCTTGTTGTAGTTTTAGCACTTAATTTGTGGCAGTCACATTTGGAATATGGTGAAATATTTTCAATGGCTCTCAGAGAACCAGTTTTGTTGACAAAGTTTACACAGTGGAAAAGAAAACAGCATTGATTTGGCAGTTTGGAAAAACATCCCTGCTTCTGTCCACAGCTGGTGTCTTTGCCACTGCTGGATATTTTGAGTATATATTTGTTTGGGAAACATGAATAAAATTATTTTCAAAAGTTCTTGGGTTGCTAGTATTTTATTTTTGCTTTGTTTCATTGGTTAACTAATCCTGAAGAGTGGTATTGTCAGCTTAGTTATTTTCAGAAATAAAAACTAACCTCAAAAATACTACACTTTGAAGTCACAGGCTATCTATAAAAAAAAGCTGGAAAAATTCTGGCCCCATTTAAATGAAGCCAAGAGCTGTTAAATTCAATGGCTAACAAAGGGAGGGCAGTGTCGCTCAGAGCATCTAACAATAAAAAACGATCCAAGTTGCAGGAATATAGTTACTAAAAAACAAACTGTACACAAATAAATAAAAAGTAGCATCTGCTATTTAATACACAACTTCAAATATTTCCTATATATGGAAGGTACTAAGGCAAATATTTAAAGGTGAACAAAGCACATTGCTTCCTCCCCCCCCACTTCGCAATAGCCAATATTTCCCAGGAATTGAAACCTTCAGTGCTTGAAGAGTCTTTACAGTCCACTTTAAACGTAGCCTAAGGAAGACCTGCTTCTCTGCTCACATTGTTACTTTAAAGATGCATCACCATTTCCTGTACGTACTCTTTTCTGAGCAGTATTTATGAATAGCTTTTTTTCCTAGATGATTCTTCTAGGTAGCTTTACGACAGTAGAGTTTTATTATACAGATTACATATACATAGCCCTCTGTACCATGCTTGTGAAACTGTGTTCCACAAGACCTAACTAAAGTGGTTTGGGTAGAAAATTGTGCTCAACTGCTAAACTGTTTCACAGATAACTGCAAACACCTCCCAGCTAAGAGCACTCAGTACTAGCAGGAAATTTTATTACATTTCTTACTCATCGTTCTATGAAACCTTAATCTTGATTCAGTACAGCCAAAGTTTTGTATTCCACAGCAATGGAAACCACCGTTTTGACTTTCAAAGTTAATTACTCTAAGCTGGAATAGGTATGACACATCCTTTAACCCCAGGCAGAAAAGCTATGCATGGTCCGCTCTTACAGCGCTCTCGGATGGGAGTTCAGGCCTCTAATATTTAAAACTTGATGCACAAACTGTTTTCTGGCAAGATTCTGCTCTAGCCCATCTGCTGGTCTGACATGGTGCCCACTCAGAAGATACTATGCTAGTTTCCGTAGGGTACAGGTGCCAAAGACGGCTGAAGGGAGCACCCCCCATAATGCAACAGGTGCCCTACCTTTCAGCCAAAGCTCCTTCTGTTTCCATGCAACACTGCTCAGAAATACAACACCCACAGAGGGGTGGAGAGGGAAACCAAACCTGCTCTCTTGACTTTCTAGTTTTACTTAGCATGCCAGGGTCTCAGTTCCTGACCAACTCTTGCAAGGTGGACTATGAAGAGAAAAACATCAGCTCCCAAATCACAGGTATATATATATTTGAAAAAGAAAAAAACCACAACCCACCACCACATTACGTGGCAGAACACTAATATGTAATAGTAATGATCTCGGCGGACTTTGTAACAGGCTTTAGACTACTGTGTAAAAATTAGTTACACTTTCAAAGTTAAGACTTCTAGCTTATAGAGCATCCAAAAAAAAAAAAAAGAAGAAAGAGCGAAGATGCAAGAGGAAGTAGTCATCAGCAAGAACTTGTTGAGGTAAGGAGTATTTCCTCTTTAACAGATGGGGCAGAAGCACCATGTGGCCAGCCCTAAGTAACCACCGAGTAGCAAAATCAGGCTAAATTTACGATTTAGTTTGTCTACAGACAGGTGAAAAATTAAGTAATCTGTTTGCTATATCTATATTTATAGAGTTTAATATCAATGACTAGATAGAGACTCTTTC
>NW_009607720.1:70741-76586 GCF_000690535.1 Cariama cristata
TGGTTTTTCTCTGCCAACTAATTTATTTCCACACTAAGATTCACACCTGCAGGTACAATGAGACCTTTGCTGAAATGCATTTTAACATCTGAAGGTTAAGAAAAATCCATCCCTAACTAGACAGCTATCTGCTAGCACTATTAATTACAGGGTTTTGCTATTAATATTCTTCTTTCCATTGAGTTTATAAAAATCATGCTGAACATATATCTTTCAGTATCATTTTTACTGCATTTTTAATTCGTTTACAGCTCTATAGTAAATATCTTCAGTGAGGTTAATTTAAGCAACTGTCGAAGTACCTCATTTCTCTAGAACCAATTGCGAAAGCCAGCTTCCTAACGCAAACCAAGGAATGAACAGTATGACAATGACAGAATGTGCTTCCATCAACGCTTCTTTTCCTTGACACAGGTACACACCTGCTCACAGCTCTACAAATTATCCGCGGAAATTACTCTTTCTGAAACAGAAACAAACTTTGTCACACCTCAGCCTGATTCCCAGAACACCAGGCCTCAGATTATCAATGGTAGAGTATATTATGGCCCAAGCTTAAAAGCAGAAAAGGCCACAACCACACCTCTTCCCTACCTCCACCAGCAGCGGAGTAACCTGTGCTGCTAGTATTGAAAGACAACATTCACCCATTTAATCACTGTCCACTGCTCAAGGAGATATTCTTTGCCTCTTCTTGGAAAATGGGGGGGAAAAAGAAAAAAGAAAATGATAGTGTGCTGGTTGTACTGGTGACAGATCTCCAAGCAGGGCAGAATTCGATTATGACTTTATCAATATGTACTTTCCTGAGCTTTCCATATCGTAACAACATATGCAAAAGTAGCAAGTCAAACAGCAACATATGAACACCTGCTGCAAAGCCAGCTATGAAAAATGGCTTCAAAACTCTTAGTCTTCTCCCATCACTTACACAGTTCTAATACAATATACATGCATAATACAATTAAAACACATTTACAATGTAGTAAGTTCTATTGTAAAAGACACCTTGTAAAAAATGTGTGTATATAAACATTTTTAAAAAAATATTTTGCAGAACCATCAGTTTCCATAAGAAATAAGCCTGCAAGTAGATTGTGCTGTACACAGCAGATTTCTCTGTGACAGTGGAATCTTAACAAAACATTGTGTGACCTTTCTGCACTTAAATTTTCAGTCCAAATTGTGCATTAATAGAGTGCTTGCAGCAAGACTAGAGAATGATTTATACAAAGACTGGTGTTAATTACTGACTGTGATCAGGAAGATAAATTTATGTAAGGCTCTCAGTAGCACCCTCCTCAACTCTTGCTTAATTTTCCAGTGTGCTGTCACTGTTCTCCACAGGGCTACAAACTAGTTGTGAGACCACCAATATGTCACTTTCTTCCTCAGTTGCTCACCATTCTGCTCCCCCTTATCAAAGTTCTGTCTGAGATGCCTGACAGCAAAGTGGCACCAGTAACAAAAATAAAATAAAACTAACATACAATGGCATAGTTAATTCCTATTTATGATCCACATGGCTCTCGCTATGACAAAAGCTATGATTGAGAGAACATCTCTAGATGGCTTCTGTTGATTCTGGCAGCAGAGGAAGCTTTCCTCTTCAGGAGCATTGGGAGGAATCGGTATTTGTAAGCCTTCTGCTGCTGGATTTGCTCTGGTCAAGATAAAAATGCAAAGGGAATCCAAGGGAAGGAACAAGTCAACAAAGAAATAGACAAGACAGCACAGACAGGAAAGAGAAAGTAGAATCAGAAAACCATGGAAAACATTTGTGAGGCAGGACAGAACTTGTAGATAGCGGTAACTTTCATGTACATAATTAGAAGTTTAGAAGCCCTGCACCTAAAGAGACTATTTGCATCCTAGGACTCGAGGTCAGTAAACGGCTTTCAGCAGCTTTGATTTAGTGAACAGAACCTTCTATGGAACACATCCCTTGTAAATATATTTTCCAGAGTTACTGTAAAATTTCTCAAGAACATTGTTACAGATTAATGGAGTATGGAGTACCCTTAATGGGAAATTAAGCTATAACAACGCACATCAAAATCTTTACATAGCTACCGTAAAAATACTTATTAAAAGATATAGCTGGCAAAGTTAACCTTTACTTTTATAAAAGGGCTGTGCTGTTCATATCTGGCAGGCAGTCGAACCTGTCTCCACTCTCCTGTCTTGCCCACCTCTCGACAGCTCTTTCTGGGTTAGCTTCTCACTGAAAGTTTAACGGTCCTCCCACATTTTGCTGTATATGCACTAAAAACCAGTCTGAACAGCATGGAGAAAGAAGGTGCCTCTCAGCACCAAGCATCCATATCTTACTCTCAAAGGTTTGTCATCTACTTCACTCCCCTTGACTCTCAAAAACAGCTGAACTCTTTTGTAGGATCAAGCCCCAAAAAAGCTACTGAATGGTATACTTTACACAACATAAACACGTATCAGAGATAAAGAGATGGACAAAACAAGAAACCTTCAGTCACTGTCAATACTTAGGGATAAATCTTGCCCATTTCCTCTTTTAGTTGTTGGATGAGCTACAAGGGGAACTAAATCTGCAGATCAGTGCTACATGTAACATTCACTACCCCTTCTTTAAGAAGAGATTAAACAAGCACGAATAACATTATAAAAATGATAGCTGTATTTCTGCAGCCATGCTGTCACTTATGAAAAAACAGAATAGTAAAACCAAGGGTCCCCAATTGTATTCACATTCTCAACTAATCTACAGACGGCTTTCCACCTCAGTTCAGTGGGAGCCAAACTGCAACAAACACCACAATACATGAAATCATCTCAGTGGTCTGTGTGATCAGGGAGGAAACTAATCAAATCTGCATGAAACTGCCCGAATCCCAAGTGCTATACCACTACCAAGGTCCAGCCTGATTTGACTGCAACAGAAAATGACAAAGCTATATTCCGAGTGATTCAGGAACACATTTTTTGTCTTACGCACATAGAGTTACACCCGCTATAACCTTGCTTTCTGTACTGCATTCCCAGTTCCCTCAGACCATTTTCTCCACAGGAGCCTTCTGCAAGTTTCTATCTTCCTTTCCTTTATCCTTGAATAGCAATATCGAGACACCTTCACTTCACTTAGCTCATGCTAAGGTCTCTTTTCTTATGGTAATATCTTACATATGCTCTATGCACAGCATCTCCCAAATGTAACCAACTGATGTTTCAAAGGTCATAATAAGCTATCAGATATATCAAAAGGAAAAAGAATGTAAATACTCTAAAAGTGCGCTAGCCTTTGACTCTCTGTAACTGCAGTTAGTTGAAATCCCTACCACCCCCACTGGGTCAGTTGGCAGAGCAGTTAGGTACGTGTGAACTAGATGAATTCCAGAGGAAACCAAACCAGAAACTCTGCTACAGGAACCTATCAGATGCACTGTAACTACTAACAGCAACATATAGATTCAACACAGTTCCTTCAGACAGCCTCAAACCATGTACTTGGTGAAGAAATTCAGTGCAGCAGACCACATCAAATCTAGTCCAAAGTAAAACAAACCCTCAACTTAAATAAAGGGTAGATATAGGGCCATACCTACCAACTGTTGTCATTTACTCATTCACTTCTGTTATATCAAAATACTTACAAACACATACACAGCCTTAGTTTTCTCCAGGTTTTTTAGTGACTGTTTACTTTGCAGAAAAGCAGAAACAGTGGCATTTAGGTTCTTACTGAAAACTTTGTTTCATTTACACAGACATTGAGTGGAACAATGTGCCAACTTATGCCTTTTTCCCCCCTTGGAAAGTTCCTCCCCTCAAACCTGAAGTCTAGATGCAACTTAAGTCCAAGTGCACAAGTAAAATTGTCCACCCTCCTGTAGTTTACAACCACACATTAACAGCTAGAAGAACAGCACAACTGGGCAACCACTTTAGAGAAGCAACATCTGACCACATATGGGACTATCACACCATGAAATAAAATATGAGTCTTCAGTTGCCACTCAGTTCTTTGTGATTAACCATAATGGATACGAGGAGGAAAAAGAGGGAGAACAAGAACACTTCAGTGCAATATAAAATGTTCCTGAACAGCTGAAAGCAGACAAGCACCATGAGATAGCCAGACAGATGTAACAAAGATCACAGTAAATCTGTCACCAAGAGACCAGTGGCACACAAGTGCTCCATTTGTGTCTGCAAATACAAAAAGAGCAAACATGCTAACCCTTTTATAGAAAACGCACGCTTTTTCTCTCTATGGTAGGTGCCTGATACTACAATTTGACACTGATGGACAACTCCTCCACCTCCATGAAACCACACTGCATCTAGCACAGCTCTGCATATTTGAAAGGAGTTACTAAAGACAAAAGAATTGACACATGATGCCTGTTCTAATGAAAACTTGTCTCATTATAAAAATCTGAAAGTCACACTAAGTGGAAAGCTCATGCTGCGTAACAGTGTATTAACAGATTATTTTCCAACAAATCACTCAATATGAAGGAAACATCATTAAGAGATCAACTGAAAAAAACCCAAGAGCGGGAAACAATCAAAACTGTATTTTCCATGGCAGAAACATAGAAAAAGGAAAAGCTTAAAAAAAGAAGGTACAGCTGACTTATGCATAAAAGGAAGTCGACTTACATACAGGCACGACTTGCTTATCAAGTTTTAAATAGTAACACTCAAAATAGAGAGTTAATATACCTCTAACTTAATAAGATCACATTTGGCTTCAGGGATGATGTACTAAACTGCTTCTAGATAATTCTTTACTGCTGTCTTAATACAAGCTCAATTAGTCCCTAGCAGTCATGCTGGACTAGTCTGCCCTACAAAAAAAAAAACCAAAACAAAACACCATACTCATAATATTGCCTTGAAAACAGGATTTGCTCTTTCATAGAGACCAGCAGTAGTAACATGCATTATATCCTCTCCAGTGACCCAGAATGCTTTACAAACTGCCTTTCAGAACCATTAATTCCTTATAAAACACAGACCGAGTGAAATGCAGCACCTTGTTCTAAAGAAAAAACAGAAACATATCTAGGCTAGAGCAAATAAAGAACAGCATTTCCACTTGTAGTGAAAGGTTTTAATTCAGAGGCAACATCCAGCTAACTATTGCTGTTACATTTCTTAGATGAAAACTGATTTAGTCTTGGCCAGATGAACAACATTTCCAATAACCAGAAACCTAAAGAGTGCTCCAGAGCCTAAGACTGGCATAAGTCCAAAGCGGCTGCCAATAACAAAAGCATAGCCATTACTTTGAAGAGTACCACCTGGCAGTCCTCTTCGGTGGTCTCTGATAGCAGCACCTTGCCTACCCCACCCAAGCTCCACAGAGAAGTGCAAACTGGGCTGGACAGCCCATGGAGAACACGCTGCAGCATTACCAACACTTTGAACAACAAGGACACCCAACAGGGCGCTGCAAACATCAGAAAACCACACTTCAGCACAGATGACCGCCAGCATGCAAACCACAGTAACTTTTTAAACCCATTCTGTCTTATGTCAGGAAGTTACAAAGAAATTTACAAGTCACCCTCTTAATTACCACCAGTATTTTACCTAAATAGATCAAGCCAAATCCTCCCTGGCCGATCTGACTGCCCAGCCTCCAAACTTTTCCTTCAGTGTCTTTCAGAATCATGTCTCTTGGGAGAGGAACTGGCAGCCTGCCTCTGCCGCGATCCTTAGGTGGCATCGCACCTTGAGAAGGGGAAAAACGAAAGCAAAATTTAACTTATGTCGGAAGAAACAATATCCCTCCACGTCCTTTGCCGACAGGCACTGAGCAGAGGCCCAGCTCTCCGTGGCCCCCCGCAGCAACCCCTCTCCG
>NW_009607721.1:0-52387 GCF_000690535.1 Cariama cristata
GATGCTGTGTGGAGACCGGGGCCACCCAGCTGTAATTAAAGCGGGAGGTTGGGGATATCAGTATCAGGCTTTCCTAGACCTCCCTTCCACTCTCTCATCTCCGTCATTTGCCTCTGCAGCAGCCTAATAGCGCAGGTAGTGGTTGAGCTATGTGGTGTGGGGTTTTTTGATTTGTGGTTTGAGAGGGTTAGAAGGGATTGGACTGAAAGCTCTACCAACTGTAATTTTTTTTTTTATATCGGTAAATAGCCTCACCTTTGTTATTCCTTCTGGAGCGTATTAAGTCAGAGCAGGGATTACCCTGGAAATCTGTTGGGGTGAAGAATTGCATTTTTGTGCCTTGTGTATTGTTTTGAGTCTTCCCTTGTGCATCTGCTGGTGTTTGCCTTGGAAGAAATTGCTTCAATTTCAGTGTTTTGTTCAGGCGTCTGAATGCAGCTTCTCATGTCAGACTTGTTTGTTTTTCTGGTTTGTTTTTCTTAAAGGGGAAGATGACAACGTGCAACTGAAGGGATGTTTCAACGCTAGAAGGCTGCTTGGTTTGATACCTGTGTTGTGATCAGCTAATGATCATAATTTTTGCATGTGAACTTTGTCCCTGCTCAGATTTGTAGAAATCTGTGCTTTACCTAGAAGCGTGAAAAGTGCAACTGGGCTAATTGTGGAGGGAGAGGATCTTGTTTTAAAAAACTTAAAAAATTCCCCTCTCCCAATAGGAGAAGGGAAACAAGGTTAAACAAAGATGTGGAATTATCTGAAGAGGAATTTAAATGTCAAAGTTCTATGTTCTGCATATAAAACATGCATTTTATTGGAAGTAAGCTAGTGTCCAGTAAAAGTGATTGTTTCAGAAGTAACTGACACCTGTCGTGACCTGGCTATTCCTTGATCTCATTAGAAAAACGTCTTCCATGTTGTAGAACGTGGGAGAACAGTTGTTGATCATATAGCTGAGCTAAAGCCAGGTCAGACCAGTTGTCCCAGTGGGACTTGTATACATCAGAAAGAATTTGTTGGGGATCCAAAGTGGAACACTGTTAAAGGCACAACTTCTTATTCATACTTTAAATCTAAAAATGTAGATTTTGAGTAGCAAAACGAGCTTAAGTGGAAGAAATAAGCAAGCCTAAGAACAAAATATCCAAAAGAAAGTCAAGGGAATCAACACCCTCAGGGAAGAGAGTATTTTAATACAGAATACTGTTGAAAGCATGATGGCCAAAGATATAAGCAACTCTATATGTGCAGATGTGATGAGTTGTTCTGTATCTAAGAGGAGGAAAAAAAAAGGAATCATCTGATGAACCCACATAAGCCTTCAACTTGATGCTTTTCCACTGTGAAATAATAAAACACAATCATTTTTTGTAGAGAAAATGAAGGAGTAACTATAGAAAAGAGAGGGATGGCATTTTTTTGCAAGTTTTATGAATGGTCTGGGACTGGGTTGATGTGTTTGAGACATGAATGTATTAAAAACTGGCTCGAGTTCCCTGCCTAAGTATATCCTATTTTGTGTGTGTCTACAGGTAATCAGGATGGTATGTTATTTGAATAACTGTGAAATTTCTTTAGACTCCTGTAGCTTTTCTTTGTTTCCTCTGAAAATGGAAGTGTATAATTTGCTCTTGCTGAATGTAACAAATAAACCCTAACAGTTTCGCTGTAGGCAGGTCTTCTGTTCCCAGACATGAACTCTAAAGCTGCTTCTTCTGTGGTTATTGTGAGCAGAGAAAGGCATTGTAAATAAATGCATTTTAAAAAAATCATGTTGTGTTTTCTGAAAAGGAGATTTTATTTTTTTTTAAAGATATGGGAAGGGAAGAAAAGCTAGATTAATTTTGAGTGATAAGTTCTTCTATGTTCTTCTCCTCCTATACCTTTTCCTTTAAAACCTACAGACTACATGAAGTCTATAGCCATGCTTAGTGTAATGCACAGTCAGGGAAGGTGCTTGCTTTTCCTTCCCCGCACACCAACAAGCCTGAACAGGTTGCTGGAGGTGATCATGTTGGTGAAGTCAGAAGTGTTTGTAACTCATAAATCTGTGTCACCGGAGAGTTTCCGAATTGGGGGTTAGCTCATAGAGGACTTAAGAGGACCTAGGAAATTCCACAGGCTTCAGTGGAAATTCTCTCTGCAGTTGCTCTCTATATTGTTAAGTGCTTTACTAATGATGGTGGCTCGAGCTCTAGGGATGAGCCGTGTGAAAGCGGGTTTGCTAAAGTAAGTAAGCCTGCACTCTAAGTCAGAGTTTGTGTGGTTTTTTTAACTTTTCTGGAATCAGCATCCTGATGCATGTTCAAAGAAAATGTAATTTGAGATTTTTCTGGTTCTTGCTGCATGTCTTAGTCTCCGTATTTCCCCTTGATACTACTAGAGATAGAAAGTCTGCGTGTGGCAAGAATTCTGACAGGCAAGCCAAACTTGCACTGTTGGTTGGATTTGCAGTGAAAAATGACCTATAAGCATAGGAGCTAGAATAATCCTTTTATATAAAGGGTTCAGTGGAAAAGCTGACATGCTAGTAAAATGTTGGTAGTGTTTGAAGACAGGCATTGCACAGTTAAATTGCCTATTGTGATTTTCCCCACTAGTGTCAGGTATTAGATGCCGGATCTGCTGCATTTTGGTTTTCATTGTTTGAATGGGGGATGGGGGTGCTGTTGGTACTGTTTTTCTGGTGCTTGTGGTCCTTAGAGTACCTTAAAGATATCTCTCAAAGTACTTCATATACAGCAGCATAATTTCGTGTTGGAGTGCATGTTCTATACCTCACTTTCCTTTATTATTGTTTTAGTTTTAGTGCTTATAGAAAACGGTTGAAGATGGGAGGTGCAGTGAGTGCAGGAGAAGATAATGATGAATTAATTGATAACCTGAAGGAGGCACAATACATCCGGACAGAACTGGTAGAACAGGCGTTCCGAGCCATCGATCGAGCAGATTACTACTTGGAAGAGTTCAAAGACAATGCCTACAAGGACTTGGCGTGGAAGCATGGAAATATTCATCTCTCAGCACCGTGCATTTACTCTGAGGTGATGGAAGCTTTGGACCTGCAACCAGGGCTGTCATTTTTGAATCTTGGCAGTGGCACTGGTTATTTGAGTTCTATGGTTGGACTCATCTTGGGTAAATACCTTTTCAGTCATGTTAACTGTTTATGTTAGATTTTTTTTAAAAAAAAAAGTTTTGAAATGGGGAATGAAGCATTCCTCAAATAATGAAATTAAAAGGTAACTAGGAAAGTGAAAAGTGCATTAATCCAACTGGCTGATTTATCGGAATTCTTGCAACCTTCTTTCTAGAACTAGATGGGATCCGTACTTCTGTGGCAGTTCAGAACAGGCAGTGATGTAATTGCACAAGTGGCTGCAGTGGATTCCTGCAGGACTGGATGCAAACTTGGGTTTATTGCCCCTTAAGCAAGAATGCAGCTTAGGAGCAGGAGAGCGGTGTTTAAACTAGGATTAGGCATGTCCGCAGAAACCTACAACTACAACTGCTCTGAGACTTGTTTGTTTTTGCACTGTCCTGCCTAGACTAAAACATGTTTGAGATCCAATTCTGACTCTTACCAGCATACAGGTGGGAATAGTATCTGGAAAGCAGTTTGTGCAGCAGAACTGGCTTTGTGACCACATCTATAGTGGGCACAAAGCACAGCATCAAATTGCAATCACACAATTGCAATTTGCCCTTAAGTATTTCAGTGAGCAATTATGCTGCCAGGATAGATAGCAAATAACTGTAGCGTATATATTTTCCTTTTGTGGGGGTGTCAAGAATTTTAAGTGCCAAAATGTTTGTTGTCAGGATGGAGCTGCGCTCCCATCCCACATTTTTGGTTTTCTGCTGGATTTTTTGAGATTACCTAGGATGCTAATATGTAACTCCAGGGCTTTTCCAAAAATTCAAAGAATTCAAAAGTTACCAAGTCAGTTCTGAATAAAAAGCGTGAGTACTGAAAAACTTCTGTATTTTCCAATTTTTTTTGCTATTAATTGTGGTACAATGTATGGTGACTGTTTCTGATTCCTTTGAGGAGATTTTTAGCATATCTGCAAGGGGATATAAAAATAACATAAAGATTTTTGGAGGGATTTATTAAGACATGCGGTCTGTTGTTCTGCATTAGAATTTTTTTCCAGGTGGTCAGTTTTACAGCAATAGTATCAATGTTTTCCTCCTACAGAGGAATTTCCTGTATAGTTAAGAGCAAATGATTCAAAATTGTGCAAAACAGCCTCATTTGCTGGCAGAAATTGCAGGTGTAAGTTTGCAGTTCCCGTTGTAGTACTAAGGTAGCTGGCCCTACACAAGCTCTGACTGTCTGACACTCAAGGAGCAATTTGTTATAGGAAGTAGCCAAAACTGTATTCAGTCCTGTTGGATTTGGTGGTGTTGCCTGTTACCGTTATCCTAAGTGTTCTGAATTTGCAGGTCCTTTTGGTGTTAACCATGGTGTGGAGCTTCATTCTGATGTGATCGAATATGCAAAGCAGAAATTGGACTTCTTCATTAAAACAAGTGACAGCTTTGACAAGTAAGCATACGGAATGCCCATTCGGATTCATTTTGTGGATTTGGCTTTAGTCATGGCAGTTCTTGCTGTCATGTGGCAGCTCTGGATTCAGGGTAATCTGAGGATTCTGGCTCCTTAGGCTTGCTGAGCTGCAGTGTGTGACTTTCAAAGCTGATGTGTATTGTGGGGAAGTTTCAGAAATTTTTGCAGTGTTTTTAATAGCAGTACTGCTGTTGCAGAGCTTAGAGGAAGCTGAAGAAGGTTACTTATTTTAAAATGCACTTGCAGGTAACAACTCGAAACTTGCAAATAACAATAATATGTTTGTGATCTGAGGGCATGCATGATTATCAGAAGAATATGAGCTGATTACTGTGGTGGCCTAGTATGTTTTATCTGAGAAGAAAAATAGTGTTTCAAAATATGAAAGTAGTGTTACGATGATGAAGTTGGAACTAAAAGTGCTTGGGATTTGATTTATGTTCTTCCTTAGAACCTCCATTTTGCTGCTGTCACAAGTAATCACTTTCCAGCAAGATAACCATTGCCAATAGTAACCTCAGCAATAAAAGTTGTAGTTGTCATATTTTTGGATCCATCTCACAGTTTGTTCAAACAGGAAAGTAAAGCATCTCTGGATAGTCCTCCTCTTGTGGGAGGAAGAGAATTAAAGTCATTACATGCTGGAATTTAAACTACTCAGCCTTGTGCTGTTCCTGCTGTACTGGAAAGCTACTGATGAAAGGGCTGTATTTTCTTGATGTTGGCAGCAGACAGAAAGTTTTCGGTGTGGATAGTGCTTGCACATAGATGACTGGGCTTTTTCAGAGTCACATTGCTATTGTTTGGATAGGTGTTTTAAGGAAGACTTTTTTTTTTTCCCTCTCTTCAGACAAATACAGTTATGGAGCAAACGTGAGCTGAATTCAGAAATAAACATGACTGGAAAATTGGCATTGCTGAGAGAAGTGTCTGCTGTTAGAACACCATGTGCAGGAGCTGTTAGTTGGCTGCTCTGAATGTCTAGCGCACTTTGCAAAACCAGAAAGCTTCAGGAAGTGTTTAGGAAAAATAGGTGCTATATTGAGCTACCTCTCAAGATACCAGGAGAAGAATAGATGTGTTGTATAACTTCTATCTAAATTGGCTCTTGCATAGTTTTGGGGCATGTAAGAAAACCAGAAGCATCATAGAATCATTCATTTTTCTTCTAAACTGAATCAGAAATGCTATAGGCAAAAATTATTTTTATGAAGGGTGAAATCACCATTTTTTTGAAGCTAATGGCAAAACTTCCATTGGCTTCAGCAAAGCATATTTCTGAAGCATCAGGTGATAGTTCCCCACAACATCTGGAAACCATTTGAAAGCTTTTGAAAATGCCAAAATATCCCTGGTGCAGTCCTTAAAAGACTTTAACTTTGGAATTGCAAGTCTAATACTTATATTTGCAGATTATAACTGAGTTGGCATCAGGTGACTAAAAATAATTAATTCTGAAAAGTTATATGCAACTCAAGTATGAAATTATGCATCCTTATCTTCTGGAGATTTTCATCTATAAATGATCACCTTATTGTGCTGTGCCTTTGAGACTTCTAGCTATGGTCTGTTGTGATACTGTCTAGAATATAGGGGCTTCAGAGAAGAAATCATGTGAAACTGGTTTTTTTCCAAGTATTTTTCATTGTTTAATTTTTTCACAATCATGACAATAATTCATTTGATTAATTGTAATATTATTGTATGTTACACATCTTCTTCATTTTCAGATTTGAATTTTGTGAGCCATCTTTTGTTACTGGCAATTGTTTAGAGATTTCTCCAGACTGTACTCAGTACGACCGTGTTTACTGTGGTGCCGGAGTACAGAAGGAACATGAAGACTACATGAAGAACCTGTTGAAAGTTGGGGGAATTCTGGTCATGCCTCTAGAAGAGAAGGTTGAGTGCCTTTCTACTCATGTTTCTCTTTCAGTTACTCTTCATTCTGATCTTGGTTTCGACAATAGCTCTTCCTTTAGTTTGCCCATCTTGTCACAGGTTGCAGAAAGCATTAAGTGCACCCGTTTTCACTATGAGTGGAAACTGAACTGTGCACACTTCATAATATTTGAGAAATTCATAGCTCTACCAGTCTTTCACGTATTCTGAACTGCTATTCTTGATTGTAGATTTACTTTCATGATGCAGAAAAATACAAGCAAGGCTTTGTTCAAGTTATATAATCTAGTGTGGTACTTAATGGCAAGATATAAAATTTTACACCCTAACTGACGTATGAAAGAGCGTGCAAGTTGTACCCATTTACAAGTGTCAATAGATTCTTCTTAGTAAAAAGTGGGTAACTGCCCTGTGTGCGAGCTCAACGTTGTACCTCAGATTATCTTTTTGGTGTAAAGATGTGTTGTTTTAGTGGACTTGAATGGCTGAGGTGTAGTTATGTGAGCTTTTAACTCTGTCAGGGTAGTTGAGAAGAGCAGAGTTTCTTCCCAGTAAGATGCTGTGCAGTGAGTTAGCGTTAAGAGATTTGAGCTGGAACAGAAATCCAGTGACATGCAGACTTCCTTCCAGAGTGAATGTTCGTCAGTCTGTGGTGAGTTTTCTCAGTGGTCAGGCATAGCTGTTCTGGTTCAGAATTGAGGAAGATCTGGGAAAGCAGGGTGACCCAGATTGCCAGGGCCCATAGTCTGTTGCAACAGATGAAGTTACTTGGGGATAATCCTGTAAGTGGTTCTCAATTTTTCTCAAAAAAACACCAGTGTTTGTCCTTATTACCTCACTTTTGCTGTTGTAGCTTTTAATACTTTAACCACTTGTCCAGGCAGAGAAGTTGTTTGTTCATTTTTTGTTTAAAAATCTTGCTGTAGTTCACACAGTGGACAATAATCTCCTTGTTTTGGTTTAGTTGACTAAGATAACTCGTACTGGTCCTTCTGCCTGGGAGACCAAGAAGATTCTTGCTGTTTCTTTCGCTCCTTTGATTCAGCCTAACCACGCGGATTCAGGAAAATCAAGGCTTGTTCACTTGCGTGAGTACAGATGTTCTTGAATATGGGGGAGATTTCTTCTGCTATTTGGCTATAATCTGCACCTAGCTTCCTTAGATGTAACATCCCTATGAATCCTTTCAAGGAAAATTAATCCAACTGCTTCCTTCTTTGAACAGTTGTCTAAGTCTTGTGTTGGATCCCAGTCTATCTTTGAGGACATCTGCAGAGGCCTGGTGCAAGAATCAGAATTGCATAAAATAGAATCTAAATAAAATGATTTCTTGTGAAATTGTACCAAAAATGTGCGGGATGTTTGGTCATTGTTTTTGCACATGCAGACATCTGTTTCAATCCCAAATTATGTACTGTCATGGTTTTCAGGCACTGTGCCATGGCGGTGGAATATACACAAGCAGTACCTGTGAACGAACATTGTATCTACTCAAAGGCTCTCACTGCCCAGCAATTCAGAATTATTCTGAACCTGGAATGCTTGAGGGATAGAAGTTGTGTACTTTTTGGTTAGCTCTTTGAAATGCAGGTCATATGCAGTGGCCTCAATCTTTAGATTAAGACTTCAGTGTAGAGAGGCCTCTTAAGAACACATGAAGATTCAGATGCTTCCATAAAGAGATTAGTCAGACTTTGTTCTTATTCTGGAAAGGTGTCTTTGCCTGATAAAATGCAGCTCTGTAAGCAGTCCATACAGTGCTGTAAAGTCCATAAAGTACATATTTCCACATGCTTTGTGTGGTGGCTTTGTAGTGAGACCTGCATATGTATTACATGTAGTTTTTTTCTACTGACAAGTCAGCATTCCTGTGACCTGAATGAAGGAATTAGAAGACAGGGGTGTTTGTTTGTTGCAGTTTTAATTCATGTTAGGACATGGATGTGTGTGCATCAATACATTTTTTTTTTTCCCTTTATGCTGCATGCGTTATGTTGTGCTTTTATGGACTGGCAGCAGATAAGTGCAGAAGACACAACAGTCTTCGAAAGCATTAATGTGGGAGGTATTATAATACAATAAGTTATTGTATGCTTCTATAATTACTTTTACCAAATGGTTTCCAGCCTGTCCTCACCCACTAAGTCTGAAGCGGTTTTTGAAGAGCGTAAATAGTACTTATGTTTTACAAGTGAAGAACTTGGCGAAGCTGAAGTAACTTCACAATAGAAAAATCGTTTTATGGAAGAGTTAAATAGACTCCAGGTCTAGTTATCTACAGTAGTAAAATATCTTTTTTTAAGTTATTAAACAGTCACAATTTCAGTCACTAAGTCTACATTCTTATAATCTTTAAGACATGTGTATCTTAAAATAATTGTGAAACTCTTCTTTCATCTCATTCTTTTTCTTCAGTTAATGAGAGAAATGCATAATTAAATTTTGTTTGGAAAATTACAATACAGTTTATCCGAGTTGACAGGAGTTGAATAGAGCTGTTTTTGTAATCACAGCAGGGGATTCAAGTGGCCTGATTTAATTTGAGCAAATACAACTTCTTCTGTGAGTACTATTGAGGGGAGTTTCTCCATATCTGTTCATGGTTTTTGTTTTGTTTTAGCCCCAGTGGCTGTTCGCAGCCTCCAGGATTTGGCTCGCATAGCCATCCGAGGAACCATTAAAAAAATTATACATCAAGAAACAATGAGTAAAAATGGAAACGGGCTGAAGAACCCCCCAAGATTTAAACGAAGACGTGTGCGTCGCCGTCGCATGGAAACTATTGTTTTCTTGGACAAAGAGGTCTTCGCTAGCCGTATCTCCAACCCATCAGATGATAACAACAACAGTGAGGATATTGAGGATGAGAGAAGAGAAGAGGAAGAAACTAAACCCTCTGAACTAAAGCCAGATCCCCCTGTAAACTTTTTGAGAGAAAAGGTCTTGAGTCTGCCTTTGCCTGATCCCTTGAAATATTACCTGCTTTATTACAGGGAAAAGTAATTTCCTTCTTCTAGGAAGTGGGAAGTAGGCAGAAAATAAACTACTACTTAGGGCTT
Source organism: Cariama cristata (assembly GCF_000690535.1). Classification (NCBI taxonomy): domain Eukaryota; kingdom Metazoa; phylum Chordata; class Aves; order Cariamiformes; family Cariamidae; genus Cariama; species Cariama cristata. The sequence continues at coordinate 9,532 of NW_009607721.1, forward strand.
GACAAATGTATACCACTTGCTTGCCTGCTAATATGACCACCCAAGACAGTAGGCTAGCTGAGGAATGTGGCTGCTGTATACTTAAACATTATAGCTTTTTTTGAGTTTCCTCTTTCTTCTCAGTTGTGTGCTATAGTTTTATCCTACAGCAGGGGGATTCCTTAGGAAGCAAGTTGGTGAAATGCTCAGCTGCTTATGGAAAGGAGGATTTAATTCCCTGAAACTAACTGCACAGAGATACTCTAAAAATCTCATGGCTGCTCTACCGAATTGCAGTTTTTAAATATTCTTAAGCAGTTCCCCAAAGACCGTTGCTGTCTGTGCTCTCTCCCACTAAACCTGCCATGTATTTACCATGGTGTGTGTTTAATGGAGGATGAAGATTAGTAAAAACTGACCTGGCAAATCTTGTTTCTTCCAGTAATCTGAAAAAGCACAACTTTTACAGAAAGGAAAGAATTTTTGGCATTATCCTTGTGGCATCCAGGTTTTGAACGAGAAGGAAAGCATCAGCTCCCCTTTGGTTGGTCTCAGTTTTGCGTATAAACTCTATTTAATTTTTCAGTAAAAGGTAAAAATATTTTACAGAACATTGGTTTTCTTAATGGGAAACACCTGTTCTAGTGAATTAGTGTAAGAGATGCAAAGTTGTTTTTTATTTGGTTTTGGTTTTTTTTAGTGATGGAGGCAAGTGAAGAATTGCAAAGCTGATTAGCTTTGACAGGATGCTAGGATAGTCAGGGTTGTGACTGTTGTCTCTGGAAATGTTTACAGAGTAATTCTGAGTGGGGAGTAGGGTAGAGAGGAGATGCGGCGCAGTGTGCTTGTGAAAACTGACTGTGAAAGCAGAATCTGCAGACTCTTCTGTTGTGTGAGATAACTTGGGTCTGCTGGGCTGAACGGAGTGAAACGTAGAGCGCTAGCCTGAGTGGCATGGCTTGTGTCCCAGTAAATCAGCGAAATGTAGTTTTGGGGAGGGTATGAGAACCTGAAAACAGTCTAGAAAGCCAAATTGATGCAGTTCTTAGGTGTTCCTCTGTGTGTGACCCTGCTGTAGCAAGGTGGCTGGAATACAACTTGTACCACATGGTCTGCATACAGTAGGTGGAATGAAGTTAATTGACTAGGTAGGTTATTTTATTCCTGCAACAATTAAGTGGATGTTTTAACAGGCTCATATAGAAGGACTACTCTGTGAACGCTCTGCAATTCTGTGGATGTGAATTACAATTTTTATTCCCAAGTCTTCCTGTAGTGGTGGTGGAAGGAGAGATCAGGTTTAGGAGAGGAAGTTTACTTGGTTCAGCCTGTTTGAAAAATCTACCTAAAATAGTAAAGGCTGGAGAGAAACCCTTGAGCTTGTATTGATGTGAAATACTCCTAAAGGTGAGGTGGGGGTCAACAAAACCCCCCTCAGTAGGTAATGAAGCTATGTTAAGGCATTGCCCCATCAGAAGCACTTAGGTTGGTATCACTTTGATATCTTTATTTGTACTCTGTCTCCTCATTTTCTGAGGAAGAATGAATGAAGACTGTCTTGCCAAAAATATATTGGGTTTTTGGTTAAAGGTACTGGGTTGCACAACTTGCTTAGTGATAAATAGTGTTTCGAAGTTTTGTGTGGCTTTGAAAATAAACAGGTAACTCTTGTACGTCTAAGCCGGAGGTGGAGAACTCTTCCTTGCTTAATAGGCTTTTTGTATATCTTTGAGAATATCATCTGAAAATATGGTGTCATGTGGCCACTGGCATATAACGCAGTCCTAGGCTGTGTTTTGCCTCTGGTTTCCTAAGTCTCCGCTTCGGGTCTAAATGGTACCCCAAGCTATTTTGCTCCCTCAGATTTTTATTTCTTTATTTTAAACGGGGCAGTTCTGTGGCCACTGAGCTGATGGTTTCCTGTAAACATGCAAGTACCCATCTTGGAATTCTGGCAACTACAATGAATTTCTTTCTACAAATGAAAATCCTGAATAGGGTGGTAAATAGAGGCTTAATAGAATCTACGTGTAATATTTCTCTGTGCTTCCCCAAAGGCTGTCGCCTCTGTATTTGTTAGGCGTTTCTGCTTGATAGTTGTCATACCAGGTATGTGTCTGTCTGTATTGTGGCACAGTTTCCATACCCCTACGTAGTACAGGGGGCCTCCTACTTCTGGCTACCAGGTCATCCTTCAGTTTGTTAATTACAAAACTTCTTTTAAAGAAGTTGCTTTAAAAATTACGTTAAACTTCAGGTTCCTATCAGTGAGCCTTGCTGAGATTCTGTTAAAGCTGACCAGCTGAGGGAGAATTATCTTTCATTTATCCCTGTTTGATTTTTATCTGCATCCCACCCCCAGTTGAAAAGATATTTTATCAGATTTTTCACCAGATTTGCCTTTTTTATTACATTTGCTAGATTTTTGTAGCTTTCTATAAGATGCATAAAATACTGCTATTTTTTCCTGGGTAAGGTTGAATAAACAAATATATATGTTCTAGGTTGTCGAATTGTCCCTTTGTCCAAAAACCCACAGATCCAAACAAACACATAGTAGAAATTTTATGTGTAATATAATTGTGAAATAGCATTGCTTATAGCCTGTAAATAAAGGGGAACTGTAAATACATTTTCCCTGTGCACAAGCACTTGCACTGTAGTTTTGTATGCATTTTTAATAGAGTAATTGTAGCATAACTGGTTTTGTATAGTCTGTAAAATGTCCAGGAATTTTACCTGCTTTGTTTCCTTTTGTGTTCTAAGTAGTCTTCACTTTAATTGTATGTGACTCCTTTTAGGTTTCGATAACTGCAGTAAATTTGCAAAAAGAAAAGGACTTCAAGCTGCTTTAATCATCAGTGTGTAAGTTGAAAAATCCTTGTGTAGAAACTAGAGTTAAATTGGCCTGAGGCATGCAGAAGTGTTATGCAATTTAAAGTTTATTAATAAGTGTTTCTGTATCAATAAATTCAGTAAAGACTTTTTAGCCTTCTTAACATGGCTTTGCATCATGTTGTGATTAGAATACGTTGTAGGTAAGTACTTATTTCCGTAATTGAAGGTTAAGACACTAAATACTAGAAAAAGCACTTAAACTATGCACCTGCACCGTATTATTTAGGTGAACTCCTCAGAATAGGATCTCTTGAAAGAAACCTGCCCAGATGATGATTTCTAAGCCTGTGTGTAATGGAGTTGTCCAAGATGTATTTTGGAGTTAGCACACACAGAACTGATCTAGATTTAATGTATCCGATCAGATAAGAGTGAATTCACTTATCTGGCTGTTAGACCTCTTGGCAGCAGATATCAAGAGGTCATTTAGTCCATTTCTGTACTTCAAGGAATTGCCTAAACCAAACATGTCAGGAGTTTGTTTAATGCATTCTGAACTGCTACTCCCCTCTTGTCTACTCTGCTCTGTTTCAGTGCTTAATTAATGCAGATTTTTAAGAGCTGATTTTCAAGGCTTCCATTTAACTAATATTGAGAATAATATTTTGGTTTCAGCTGTATTAGGAAGCTGATCATAAGAGCAAATACAGCTGTTGCTCTTTAAAGGTATCTGTTAACCTTTGTTCCAGAGGATGATTACCTGTAGTCTGTGTTTCTTCCTGTCATGTGTGTGTATGATAGATGTCCTTCTACCAACTATAGCATGAGACTACTTTGGTGTTAATGTTTTCCTTCATGTGATGCTTACTGAAAAAAAAATCCTTCTCTACTTTGGAAAGCTATGGATGTGTTATACAAATGATGTCAAGTAAATTTGTCAGATAATGTTTATGTTCACTTCATAGTAAAATGCACAACATCACAGTTCCCTGGGAAGTAGTGATGAGCTCCTCAGGGGACCTACTCCAATGAAACCTTTCTACTGGGGCAGAACTGGTAGTTAAAAATAAAACAAGAGGGCGGGGGGGGGGGACCCCACACCCAAAAAACAAAACCAAACTTCCTTGCAATCTACTGGTGGGAAAAAGTGTCTAGCAGAGGCTGGAAATGCTTAGCATGGGACACAAGTGTTACAAGTGTTAGCTTTCCTTCCTGTTGCTTAGGAGTTAACTTTTTGTTCTTGTTCAGAGCTGCACACTCCTTTCTAAACAATTTGTCATGTTGATGGAAAATAAGATAAATTAACGTAAGAGTAATGGAAGTGTGATTGCCAGTGTTTCGTAACATCTCACAAACATCCCATTTGTCATGAAGGGGAGATACGCAAGGTAGAAGAGGTATGTTTCAAGTGAAGATCTGCTTCTCAGTAAATGTGTAGGTTGCAGAACTTGCCTTTTTGTACTCAAATTATTCCCTGTGGTATGGCCACCATTGAATCTGCTGACTTGGCTAAACATCCTGTTTCTACAAAGTAGTAGGCAAATACCCATCGATCCTACCAGAAGCTGCCACCCACCGCACAGCAAGGCGCTGAAATAAGATTCCTAAGACAGTATGTGTAGAAGCATGACTGATGCCTAGCCCAGCATTCCTGTTAGCAATGTAAATAAAGCTGGAAGGGATTTTTTTTTTGTGCAGATGGATGGTTTAGAACTCAGAGTTTATGCACCAAGATGTAATCAAAGGCAGAAGGCAAAAGCCTTGTACTTGTAAAATGGCCAGATGTACTAGGAAAGTCATCAACGACTTTCTTAAATACTGAAGCATGGTTTCAAGGGAGCATTTTTGTTTATTTTCCTAGAAATACTGCTTTACAGAGCACCTTCTAAGTAGCTGTGTTTACCTTGTCCTAACAGAGTCAACGTGTTTTGGAAAGAGATGAGATGGGGAGCAATCGGGCTGGAAGAACCTATGAATTGGGTCTTGAAGACTTTAACATAACCCACCTTGACTTTTGTGGTGCACCTGAAGGATGCACTTCTAATGCACTTAACTTCTCAAATTGGAATTAAAAGCTGTCATTCACATGGAACAATCTGCTGTCAGCTGCCAATCGTTACATAAAGGCTGAAGCAGATAATTTAGTTTTTTACAACCGGTTTTGGTGAGAGAGGGTTGGGTGGCCACTAGAGGACAGTCTGCTCAAAACCATGAGTTGGGGCCACGGGGGGAGCAGGGGGGAGTTCAGCGACCTTGCTTAGAGTTCAAAGTGATGTCAGGGCAAAGAAACAACAGATTGAGGACTAGAAGCAGAAAACCTGTGCTATGATACCCTTTTATAGCTGGAAAAAACACATAGCTTTTACTATGACATGAAATTTGTAAGTGAAACCCCAAAACCCAACACACTCTCCCCAAATGCTCAAGTGACAAAGAATCTGAAGGGAGGAGAGAACCAAGGAAGTTGAAATGTCACTCTTGTTAAGTACTGCTTTGTCATATTAATTATATTATCGTTTACAGTATAAAGTGGACGTGCAGGTTGATGGGAAACTTTCGTTTGATCTTCCAGGTAATGTGGAATCGTGCCCTGTTTGGAATTCCTCAACTACCTTTATGTCCTAATTGAGTGCTAATCCCTCACTCATGCTAAACCCACACATTTAGAATCTTGTGTAGTAATAACATAAAACCTGAAGACAAGCTGTTTTCACTCTGAGCTTTATAACAGTAAAAGGTGATCAGTTAAACTGGGAACAAGTCCTCCCTTTTGCATCTCAATTTTATCATCCAATGAGGGAAACAAACTGAGGTCTGCATTTCCTACAGTTCAAACTTGGTTGATTTCATTATTTCTTTCCCTCTTCACCCCTAAATTGCCTTTAATTTCTCCAAAATCCTGACATTTTTCCAAATGACATCCTCATAGAAAGAAATTATGCTAGCTAAAAGGACTTTGCAATGAATCAGCTTTTACTCTGCATAAGAAACTTTACAGAATGCATACAATCAGGGGTTTTTGTCCTTATTTGCAGGTTATTTATCTCTGTTAGTGATCTCCCGTTTGAAATCATTTATCTGTAGCATTCCACGTTCCCATCAATGGTTGGAATTGTATTTTTGCTGGATGTTGTAACTACATGTAATAAGAGACAACCTCTATCCTAAAAGTCTTGCTGCCTGATACATTTGACAGGCTGTTAGATAAGATGTTATCCTTAGTTTGCAGAGAGTATGCTAAGGCAAAAATTTTGGCATAAAAACCTTGACCCTGGGCCGTCTGCATCCTGGCTCAGCCCTGGAAGCACAGGGTCATTTTTTGGTCATTGTCTGTGAAGGTGCATTCTGAATGCTTTCAGATAAATGCTTGAGGAGAAGGTGAGGAGTTAACTTGCTGTTCAAAATAAGAAACAAGGCAAAAGTAAACAAAAATTAGGAGTTTGTATTTCAGCGCCACAATTAAAGAGGGGTGGGAACAGTCTGATCTTCAATGATGTACATAATGGCAGAGAGGGTGGGCGGTTGGACTGTCAAACTGCCTTAATTTAATTGCAAACACATGCTGATGAGTCCCCTCCTCCTGGACCTCAGGGCTGGGAAACTTTTTTTTGTCAGCTCCCTGCAGTTCAGAATTGAGGCAAATACACTCCAGCAAACACCATGCTGATCAAATCTTCAGCTCTTCGAGGGTTTTTGTGTTTTCTCCTCTTGCCTAGTGTCTCCTGCTCCTGTCCTAGTCGCTGCCTGTGCTTCAGGACTACAGTAAGATGCATGCATCTGATGTTGGAAACCATCCCTGATATCCCACCCCAGACAAACATCCTGTGAGTAACCATTTCATTTTACTGCCTTTCTTACCTGCTTGGTCTTTAGAAGGAAGAAAGAAAAAGTCACAGCCAAAGGCATGCTTTTTTTCTTCCTTCATTTTTTCTGCAGAATTGTCTGCATCACAAACTGTTCCATGCTTTTAAAGCATAAACCAGAAACTGCTGCTTTTGGCATCAGTTAATTGTTAAAAGGACAATCAGGGGAACTGAAATTTTCATAAGAATAATGCCAGGGTGATCACTGGAAGACAGTTTTGGAGAATCAAAGGTCACAAATGTTAAACTGAGTTTGTAGAAAGGTACACAGTTTACATTTGAGAAGACTTTGTATATGGGTGTAGGGGAGAGAAAGGAAATACAGCAGTTCAGGCTTTTATGTCTACTGAAACAAACACCTTTCTAACACATACAACACCGTTTCTTTCCTAAACTTTAAGTACTGGTTTCCCAGTTTCTATTGCAACTATACAAACTTAACAAGACTTATTTGGAAAGCAACAATTGTGGTAACTCCCATATTCCTTGAGAAATAAAGTACCTGTTGGTGAGGGAGCTGCTGGCTGAGTCCATTCAAACAGAAAAGGTGGAGGAAAGGGGCATGTAATGCTTGGAGACTCCAAAACAGCTCTTACTGATACATCCAGAAAAGTGCTTCACTGTGAATCTAAACTAATCCTAAACTTAAAGGTGGCTTTACAGTGCAGTGGCATGTGACAAAATACTTCCCTTTCTGCTACTCTTAGCTGATCCCCTGGTTCAGAAGGCGGTTTTTGTAAATAGTAGGAAAGACTTGTCAAAACCTTATCTTTAGACTCCTCCTCCTTAAACTGCTGCTGACTATAAAACTTTTTCGACACTAGTTTGGGAAGCTTTTCCCTGTACCTATAGCAAACCAAATTTCGTTTCAGCCAGAACATCTATACCAGCATTTCTCCGGTGAACATCTCCCTAATATTGCTAATGCATTTTCTCTGCTGGCAGCCTAAGGAATATGATGTGGGCAGGATGCTGGCATTTTAATTGCTGCCATCCAGATCTGCTTTGGTGGATGGAAACCACAGAGGGTTCTAGCATTAGTGGCACACAGGAAAATGTCTACACTTGCTACAGCTGCCAAAGCTATGCTGTTGGGGAAACTGATTGCAGCTGGGCTACTTAGGAGTCACCCTGACATGGGCCAGGTCAGATTCTGGCCTTGCTCTCTCCCTAGGCTAGTGATGGAGTGGTTATTCTACAGCGTGAAACTGGTCAGTACTGTATGGCTTGTTGCAAACTGCCTGGGTAGCGGTTATCTGCTCTTAGAGCAACATGCAGAGTCTAACTCTCCAAATTGTCACCAATTTTTTTTCCTCTTTATTTGCCTGCATCTTGAAATATTAAAACATTTAAAATACCGTTACACTGTTTGATTTTAGCGAAATAACTTGTTTCTCCTTGTTTAAACATAGGTTTTTATTGGGGGAAAAGTTGGCTGAACTGTGATGTGTCTGAGCTCTCACTAAAACTTAATGTCTATTCTCTGTTTGAAATGAGACAACATTTAGTGTCGCACTGGATAGCCTGAGGGTGTTTCTGGTAGAGATCCTTTGAGTGCAGAGGAAGGGAAATTTACAGTGGTCACCAACTTTTTTTCAGTACTGGAACAGTGTATTTCTAAATGCTCTCTGGCAACAGCACACTGCATTCTCTGTGCTTCAGGGGCAAAACCTAACTCTGCTCTATAGCTTGTCCTTGCAGCTGTAGTAAAATTCCAGGTAGTATCTTGCTGTAATGTAGGTGGCATTGAGTTGTCTGTAAAACTCAATCTAGAACGATGACCAGATTTTCTAGTGCAGTGTATACAGTCACCCTAATTCCTTCTCCCCTACTCTAATGAGTTTGCCTGTACACTGCTTGTAAGTGGTCCATGTTTTGCCTGCTTAACCATTTGGAAAGCTGGTTTATTTAGTTTAACATAATAGCCACAACCTTGAATGGGAGACTGGGTTTTTAAACACTAAGTGGTATAGATGTGAGATATAAAAGTAGTAATATTCCAAAATGAGGTGACTGTCTTTATAGGTCAGTATTTTTTGAGGAGATTTATCTAGTTTATTCTGTTTTAATACTGTCTGCCTAATTATAAGCAAAACACATACTGCTGAGCAGAGATCCCATAGACATAAAGACATATGAGCCTGACAAGTGTTCTCTGTTGGCTGATCTTGTACCTTTGTATGGTGTGTGGCAAGTAAAAATTCTGACTTCCTGGCTATCTTGAAGATCTAATGTATGTAAATGCATTTACCAGCCGACATCCCATTGTATCTGTTATAAATAGCATTTGAATAATTGAACTTTTTTTAATTGTGAAAGATCAAAGAATGCTTCTTAACCAAACCCCTGACTACTCCAGCTTTTTGGTATGTTAATCTTTCTCCTGGGAGGACCTTTGTATCAGTGTGAACATTCAGAATTATAGCAAGAATAATCTTGATCATGGAGTTTTTCTGAGTAGAAAATGGGAGATTGTGATATTTTCCACACTTGCCCTTTAGTATGAATAGGACCGAGTCTGTGACTGCAGATGCAAACACTGGTCCCAGGCTCCAGCTCAGTTCCCTCACAGAACAGCTGCAGTTTCCAGATGGAGTTTGCTTTGAAGTTGGGAGTTTAGGACTTTCTGACCTCCGAGACTCCGTGCCACCCTCTCTCTAACAATCCTTGAAGAGTGGGGAAGTCTTCTAGCCGGCACACGCTGTGCTTCAACAAGCCCCATTGGCAGATGGCCCCCTCGGGGCTGTAGCCAGCTGGCCTAACTTAGAGCAGCCCATAACCTTCTCCAAGCGATGCTGGGATTGGCATGGAATCAGTTCCAGGATTGATGAGCTGTTACTGGCTCTTCTTTGGTTGCCATTTCCCTCCTCCCTTCCCAATCCCAGCTGGGTGCAGCTGAGGATCTGGCCCAATGTCTGGTTTTAGCAATAGACTATTTATCTTTGGTAATGAAGTCTGTTCCTTTTATCCTGGGCAGAGAATAGGATGGCAGGAATGACTACACATGGACAGATAAGTAAGCTATAAAAATTCATCATGTATAACTGCAAATGTATTTTGGCTGCTGTCTGTTCAACTGGAACATGATTATCCAGATGTGATCTGCTGGTTACCACTGGGATTCAAGCAGTTCTTTTAGCCAGCAGCCCAAAGAAGGGAACAGCTGTGAAACATACACGCAGAAAATTTCGATAGGTCTTTAACCTTCTAAGTCATTTGTTCTACACTGTGACATTTGAAACAATAAACTTTGAAACGTGTGGGCACGACTAGAAGAAATTCATGGAAAGAAGTTCCCCTCTGGCTGGCAGCTAATGGATTGCAGTCCAATTATCCGTGGGTTATTCTCCTTTCTGCATTATGCATAGCACATAATGAATGAGTACTTCTAGAGAAACATGGCTGAGGGCACAAGCAAAGACGGCGCAGTATCTGGGATCTGAACGCATCGCTGGCATGAACTGAAGGTGACCCAGTTGTTCACAGACCTGGTTGCTAATTGGGCAGTGTAAGCACGGCCAGCTTGACAAGTTTTGTTTCCCTTCATTGTCGTGCTGCTTGTTTGGTGGCCGCTTGGTTCCTTTCTTCCTCCTGCAGGTCATTACATTGCAGTAGGGAAGGCTGTAGTAGGACAGGGTGTAGCTCTCGCAGTCTATCTTAAGGAGCATAGTTTTGAGAAGGAATTTTACACATTTGTTGGGGAAAGGTTTACTGAGCAAATGAGTGCTTGGAAATGCTGCTCCCTTTGTGGTATCTGTCCTGTGCTCTGGGTTGAAGAATGGATTACTCATTTCCTCTGCGTGTGATAGTCTTATATGCAGCCATTAAATGCACACCCACACATTCTGGATGTGCCAGGTGTGATCTCTTTCTGACTTCTTTTGCTGTAGTATTTAATCCTCATTAGACCTTTTAGGGGTGACCAAAGTCTTCTGTATGTTCTGTTTATAGAAGTCCCTTCATCAGAAGGAAAATAGGGAGGGAAGGTATTTAAAACGTATTTTCCATCTAGAAACATTCCAGCATCTTTTGATGAAAGCATCCTAATTCTTGCGATTGTAGCTAGCTTAAGTGTTTGGAAATCCTGCCTTCACTGAACTTCACAGGGCTTCATCATCTGGTTCCCACTTGAGTATTTGCATTTTCATTGACCTCACCAAATCCTTCTCCCCATTAGGTATGCCAGGATTTTTTCCTGTGCTCTTTAAGGAGAAGTCAGTATCTTTTGGTGAAACAATGGGTGTGTATTCTGGATAAGGACTTAAATGGTCATGCTCTTAAAAAAGAAAAAAGCTAACACCTATGGTACACAAGACTCTATTAAAGAATGCCCCAGCAGTTCTTTTAAGCTAGCATGGTGCTACTGCTGCTTGGACTCCATAAAAAAGGTAAATATATTTTTACGCTTGGAACTTTTCTTTTACTCCCTCTGAATCAGGGTCAGAACACACTTCAGGAGGAGGGGAAGTTGAAAAAAGAAGAAAGCTAACACCTATGGTACACAAGACTCGATATTAAAGAATGCCCCAGCAGTTCTTTTAAGCTAGCATGGTGCTACTGCTGCTTGGACTCCATAAAAAAGGTAAATATATTTTTACGCTTGGAACTTTTCTTTTACTCCCTCTGAATCAGGGTCAGAACACACTTCAGGAGGAGGGGAAGTTGTCTTAATTTGATGCGGGCAATATCTTGAATAGGCGGTGCGAAGGAAATATGCATTAGGTTAAGAGAGTCCTGCTCTTGCAAACGTGAATGCCCAAGGATAGACTTAGCTGGTTTGATTAGGATCAGACCCTAATCTCCATACCCACAGCTAATACGTAATAGCTCAAGTTATCTAAGATTGATGAGTTCAACAGTTTTTTGTGTAATCTCCCTACTTGAATATGTGTCCAGGGCCAAAACTATGTGTTGGAGATATTCCTTGCTCCTGCCCTTACTGGCAGGAGCTAAAGGGATGCCACGTGGCAGTTGACGAAACTATTCCACCAGGGATGAAGCACCAGCAGACCCCTCCTGCCCTGGCACTGCCTTCAAGGCCGGGCTCTGAGGTCCAACATTTGACACCAGAGTACATGCACAGAAAAGGTGAGATCAAAATAGCTTGGTACGCTGGCTGCTGAATTTGCTAAATTACTATCTAGTCCTTGCCCCAGCTTACGCAGAGGGAGCCCTTTTGAAAATCTGATTCCTGTTCATGGGAGCTGAAATCTTAAAAAGCTGGTTTAAAAAACTGTGGTAATTTCTTAATTAAAATCTTGTGTGCCCATCCCTAAAACTTCAAAATGTAAGCAGTGTGGCAGTGCAACAGAGAACAGCAGCCTGTTCTACGGCATGAGGCTCTCTGCGTCTGCTCGCTCTTCAGTGTTTCAACCATGGTTGTATAATCTCGTTTACTAGTCTTTCCATGCTGAATGTATTTTCCTTCCTCTTCACTCTTTGAACAGTTGTATCTTGATGTCTTAAGCTGGTACACCCCAAAATAGCCAGGACTTGGAAAACCCCCCAGCCCTGAGCCTCCCTGTGGTCTCCTCATCTGTCTAGCAGAGATGGCAGCGCTCAGCTGCCCATGTAGGGATTTGGAGATGAAGGCTGTCATTTATTAAAGCCATTTGGGGACTCGTGTGTGAGAGGGACATTCCTGAGTTGGGGAGCCGATGACAGTGAGTCTGGAAAACTTCATTTCCATCTCAGCAGGGCTGTTTTCCCTTCCTGCCAGGACTGGAGCTGTTTGGCAGGACAGGGGAACCTGCAGAGCTGACTCCGATGTTCTGCAGATAAGTAAGAGAAACGATCGTGTTTCTGATAAATGTTCTGGCTGTTCTTATATATGGGAAACTTGACTTAAAAATTGTGTTTAGGATGTCTTTCGCATCCTCCCTTCCCCAGGAAACACTAGAAGGAACCTCAATGTCTTATCTCTGTTTGTAAACCCACCTTTACTCTCTGTGTCTTTGTTGGTAATGATTGGGTGGCTGCCACTTACTCAACCAGTTCTGGGTGAAATGGTCCAGAACTGTCAGCATCATTGCTGTGCACAATGTTTTGAACACAAAAGATGCTTCAGTGGAACAAACCCAGTCATTTCCATGGAACTGCACTAAAATACCTCTTGTAGCTAATGATCTGCTTAGTTAACATAGTAATACATGATTCTGTAAAAGCCTAAATAGATTAAACAGAAGTGGAAGTTTCTTGTAAAAGCCACTGATTGCTTTATATGCTAATCACTGATGATTATTTAACACAATGCTTTTGGGAACGATTGTTCTGATAGCGGCTGAGAGGATCAGAAAAATTCAAGTGTCATTCTGTAAAGACCTGTTTCCCCATCCATTTGCAAATTCTGGCATTCTTGCTAAGCCTCTGCAATGGGGTTAAGAGTTCTCAGATTCAGAAAAGATGAGTTATTTCAATAGCAGATCCTAGATTATCCACGTATTCCAGCCCGGTTTCTTGACAGAGCTATGGTGCTTTGGCACCAGGGTTTGGTGAGATTTTTCTGCCGAACCGGTCAAGCTGGCATTGTCCGGAGGGATCATCATTGCCTGATGCAGGACAGCTGCCATCCCAGGCCTCCAGCGTGCAGTGTGTGTATGAAGATAGAAGAGGATCTGGGATCCTTTAGCAGCAACTATCCCCTTTGTTCGTTGTGGAAAGGTATTTTGTAATCCCAGACTGCTGGCCTTGAAAATGTTGGGGAGAGTTAAATCACAAGGGTTTTGGTTTTTGTTTGTTTGTTTGGGTTTTTTTTTTTAAAACCCCCATTTTGCAAATTCCAAGGTGGAAAGAAGCAAGCGGGAGTGAGGGAGCCCAGCTGCTGGTGCACAGAGCAGCTGGAACGGGCTGGCATGGGTGAAGCTGTGTGGTGGGTCCCTGTTTAAAAGTACACTTGTTTGTGAAAAGAAACTTAAAGCTTCCAGAGTGAGTGCCCTGGGAATGGAGAGAAACAAGCATTTCTGTGTAAGAGGGGACAAGCCCTGTGGGGAATGTTCTCAGTCCAATATGTGCAAGTCAGGGATTTTTCAGTGTGATCCTACATGGCATTCGTTACCAGCTAAGCTTCAGGCTAAGGCAAGGTCTGGAGAAAGAACATGACGGATGAGCCAAAGTATTGGGGGTTTTTTAATGCATTGGTAAGGAGGAAGGTGTGAATTCCTCTGTGTCTCCAGGGACTTTCTTTGCTGCGTAGGGACATCAACACTAGTGTCTTTTTACTGCTGTCTTGGGTACAGGGAGCAGAACAGTCTAGTCCATCCTTCTGTTTCCAAGGCAGGATCCACTTATCTAAACCGTATGTGGTTAATGTCTGTCTCACCTGCAGTCCACTTGAGTGTTTTATTAGCCTTGCTATTTACGATCTTTTTTTAAAAATCTGAATCTGCAGTTTTAGTCAGTGACTATTTGCCCTTTTCTATTTGCAGCAATGTTCTGACATATTTAGCCATAGATACAATAACTAAGCTATTTCAGTTCTTTTCATTGTCATGTTTTCTGGACTTCAGATCATTCCCAATGCTTTCCTCTGGATTTTCTCCAGTTAATTCACATCATTTCTTGAAGTGCTCAGAGTAGACATGCACTGTTTCAGTTCACTTTTTTTGTCTATGGGGAAACCTCTTGCCTTTGTGTGATGAAGAGTGAGCTTTCCAAAGGGGTCCAGAGAATCATTTGAAGGTCTTATCTGGAACAGAAAACAGAATAAAAAATCAAGATATTTCATTAAAACAATAAGCTAAGTTTTATTAGCTCCTGGGGTTGGTGTAGGGGAAAAGTTCCTGCATGAAACTAGACCCCACTGCTCGCTCAGCGGCGGGAGCTATCGGGAGGTATCTCTCCATCCATGTGCTCCTCAGCAGCAGGAGCTTTACTGAGAGCTGGTCCAGCCAAGCAACAGCCGGGAGACCTCGGTTAGGGGCACAGGGACTCTGCAGCCCAGGTTTGCTTTATTGCTGCCACAGGTGAAGAAACCCACCGCGGAGGAGGTCAGACTTGCGTAGGGAGCTCGAGGCCAGGTGCACAGCACCGTTTCCAAGAAGTTGTTTTTGGCAAGCGAGTGATAGTGAAAACAACCCTGGGGGTGGAGGAGCTTTTGTTTTATTTTTATGGGTTTTCAGAGGTGTTTTCAGTCACCTGTGGTTCTGGGTTTTGCTTTTCGTTTCAGCTGTGGAAGCTGTGCGCTTATGTGTGAATGCTGGGGTGTGAAGGATTGCAATTGTCGTTATTCATTAAAATAGTCTGATTTCCCCCCCCGCCGCCCCAACCTGCAACCTGTGACCCAAAGTGGTATTTTACACTTCACTGCCTGCTTTCTGCTGCCTTCCATGAGCATCGACAGCTTCAGCCCTGACCCCTGTGTATTTCTTCCATTTCTTTGTTATGTTCCCTATTACCTGTAGCCAGCTGCCTGGACTAATTACACAGCTTTTTACAGCCCCCCCCGGCAGGCAGAGTTGGTGTCTGTGCTTTACAGTGTATAAATCAAGTTTGCATTTCTTCACCTTTTTTCATGGTCTAGTCTTTCCTCATTTGCTTTTAATGAGGCCATGGAGAATAGTCAGCGCGTTGTGCTATCACCTGTGCCAATGTTTAATTGTATTTGGCTTTATGGTGTCAGCTATTGCCTTGAAAAATCCGTACAGATATCCTCAAATTCACATCATCAGGGAAGAGGGGATATGTAACACCTTCCAACAAGAAGAGCAAGAAACATGCATTTGAAGCAATGCAAGTAAAGCCAAACGCACCAGAAAATGTCAAAAACAAATAACTGTTGTTAACTGCAGTTCCAAGGGTGACGCTTCGGGACTGCAGTTTGCAGCAGAGAAATGGTGCTTGTAAATTACAATTCCAACACTTTTTTTTGAAATACTGAAGCCGTGTTCCTTCCTGCCCTCTAACTCTTCTCTGTGTAATACTTACCACTAAGAAAGGGGAAAGCCTTCTCCCTACACTAGTCTTCTTGTTCCTTTGTTTGAAGTTGAAAAGTTACAAAAAGGAAAAAAAAGCAACAGAAGACAACTTGCACTGGCATATGTTCTGTTGTATTCAGTGATAACCAAGGGGTAACAAGGCAGAGATTCAATATTTCAGTGTAACAAGTTAAGTAAAAATGCTGTGCATTTTCAACCTAAAAAGTAAGAAAATCTGGTGGGAATTTTTTAACATAAAATAACTAGTTTTGCAAACTGTTAAGCTAAAGAAACATTACATCTTCAAATTAGCTTCACTTACTGTCTCTTCCTCTTCTGGAGTACTTGTTCAAAGATGTTTCAGCCCCCTTGGATACTCACTGTTGGTTTGAGTTTACAGCTACCTGCAATGAATGCATCTCTTTCTAATCTTAATTTTATAAAGGCCACGATTCTTATTGATGCCTATTCTAAAAATAAGTGTTGAACTGTAGCTATTTGTAGCATTCTAAACTCTGCCTCCAAATGCTCAGTAATTTACCACCAGAATGACAGGCAATTCAGCATGTTCATGTGTTTTTTCCTCTTAAAGCAAATGCCCTTAAAAGGCTACCTCAAACCGAGAAATAGCTGCGTATTCTCTAAATGTGATAGATCAAGCAGTGTAAGGGAAAAAAATCAACATCATTGTTGTGCTTTGGATAGAAACTAGGAGCAAAAAACATTTGTCAGTCTTTTGAGATTTGTTATAATATGCTGGACTGCGCAAGGTGCCAAATCAAGGCACATTCCCTGTAGAAGTGTTTTTCCTTGGTTAACCAGGTTAAACCACTTGGCTCTTATTTTATTATCTCATTAGCAATCAAAACCCCATGTTTTAGGGTTCCAAGTCGATGTAGTTACATGGACAGCCCTTGAAATTTGCCAGAATCCCCTGGACTCCACTAATTCTAATTGAAGCTGGCACAAATTTGAAATGCAGGCAGCGATAAGCTGTTCTGAGTCTTGGAGCATTGCAGAGCAGAATGTGAAATGCTTATTATATGAGGTTATTTGATCAGATTTAACCATTTTAGGGCAAAGATAATTTTGCTAGGGAGCTAAAAAATGGGTCCATGTGATGATGTGCATTCCTCTACAAATCCGTATGAAATGCAAGTGTAATTGCACGTGAACTTGGGGTGTTGAGCAGCAGACCTTGTCTGGTGTTCATGGAAATGATGACTTCAGTCCTTTGCAGTCTTTAGTTTTCTATGAAATTAAAATGAAGTTTGTAAATGTAGGCTTGTCCTGGCTGTTGACTGACTTTGCAGAGAAGAGTGACCCCAGCCATCGCCCCCAGTCCTTCTCCACTCCCTTCCCTGGTCTTTGTCTCCATTTCTGCAGTTCCTGTAGGCTTGGTATGATAGACTCTCCCGGCAGCCCTCCTCCCTTCCTCCCGTGGATGATGCTGATTGCTAATGGCTTGTTTATATCACGAGTGCAATGATTCTGTTTTCTGCTTTTAGAGATTTACGCTTCAACCACATCAAGGAGGTGCAACCTGGAGCCTTCAGAAGACTGAAAAACCTCAACACACTGTAAGTTCCACTCAGTGATCCTGCAGTGAGGATAGCCATTTATTACTGGTTTTAGTACTATCCCCTATAATGACCTTGGTCTTTTAGTTATTTCAGCCAAGCCATACATATCCCACTAAAGCTTTAAAATTCTCTCTGTTCTACCCTGGATCATGTTTCTTACTTTTTTTTTAATTAAATGTGCCATTTAATAACTTTCATTTTTCACAATTAGCCTGTTTTTTTAAAAAAAAATTTAAAATCCTGATGCATATGATTACTGACTGAGGATGTTTGAGCAGGTATGGCCTTAGAGTAGCCTGTAAAAACAGCTCTGGCCTGGGGTCAAGATAGAGGAGGGATTCATTAAAAACTCCTTCCTTTCCATGGCCGCCTCAAATGCATGAATCACATTAGGTGCTCTACATGAGTTTGGCTGAAGTGAGAGTGCATCCTTCCAAATGCCATCTTGTCCCCATGCCTTGCCCTAGAATAAATGCCTACACCTACCCTACTGCAGGTAGGAATGGCAGTAGAAAGCAGTTCCTTCAGTCTTGCATGCCAGCCAGAGCAGGAACGCTCACGTCAGTATGATATACTACTCTACTTACAAGTTTCTCGCTCTACTCAAAGGAAATAGCGGGAGCCTTTGCTGCTTCTTGCTGCTGTAAGGCTGAGCGTTTGAAGATAGATACGAGGACATCTGCACCATGTAGCCAAGAAGTTGAAAACAAACCAGCTCCCAAATGAGAAACAGAAGCTGTGTCGGCACAGCACTGTGCTGGATGTAATTGGCCTGTTGAGATGTTGAGACTCAGATCTGATTATTCGAGCTGTAACGTGGTGCTAACATTTCCAGGTCCAAGCTCGAATCTCTCTGTGAGGCAAACCAGCTAGCTTGGGAACCTGCACGACAGACATTCGTATTTCTTGGGTTTGTACATTCATGGTCCCAAATGGCAAGAGGAAGTCCAGGTTGTTTTTTTTCTGTCTGACCTTGAGAGAGCTGAAGTCCCTGATCCTGTAAAGATGGCAGTGCTGAAAGAAGGAAGACCTAGGCAATAAGGCATTCCGTCAATTTTAAGAAGTTGTAGGAAGAGTGGGAGTACAGCATGACTTTATCATAGAGCCCTGTTCAATAGCTATCTTTAGCAAATGCTGACTTTTAAAAGATTGTTCCACTGTGTGTGTGTGACTGACTGGCCAAACCATGACTGCAGGATGCCTCAAAGTACCCTGGTTGTGGCCCAGGCCCTGCCTGTAGGACAAGTGGTCAACTGGTAGACAGGTAGAAAACTTTATTGCCAATGATGCTGTTCATCCAGAGCACAAGAGCAGCCCGTGTTAGTCTCTGAAACTGCACCATGTGGTAGTTAATTACCAAAAATGATGGAGAGAAAGGATACTTTGGATGGATTTCTGTCATTTGCGATAGGGTCAGACAGGGTGATAACTGTGACTAAAATATCTAGAGAGAAACTAGAGTCTCAGTCTGTAGGGTTTTACCTTATCACAAAGCTCTGCTGAGGGATCTTGGTCTCCAGAGCTGCTCTTCCACCCCTGAAGCTCTCCTGAGTTGAAAAAACAAACCGTTCCAAATTATGTCATCCTTGTGTGATGCAGACAGATGTTTGGCAGGCAGCTCGGCAGGACCGCCAGGCTAGTTTCAGCCGAACCCTGGGGAAACTAAGGATGCTGGCAGGCCTTTGCTTGGCAAGATGCTCCACCCAACCTGCGGAGCTTTGTAAAAGATCCCAGTTCCTGCCCTGCCAGTGCCTCAGTCTGGGCTGGTCCCTGACATCTGCAAGACTTCTGTTTCTGTCTTTCTGACTCCTGTCACCACTCTGTTTAAAGCTAGATATGGATACGCAGCCTGGCTGAGGTGGAAAGACCTCTCCCTCACATACCTGTTTGTGCTCTATGAATTCGTCCAATTCTTTTTGCTTTGTGTCTCCACACCCTCCTGGACAGGGACCTCGAGGACAGCAAGTCCATGAACAGATACTAAAGGGAATAGGCAGGAATGTACCCCCTCGCATCCCTAATCTCATGATTATGGATGCCAGGGCAGTAAGAGGAATGTGTTTTGCACAGATGGTGGGCAGGCTCTCCTGCTTTCCCTAAATAGTGTCCTACGGCCATCGTCAGAGCTGGAATACTGGACTAGGTGAAACACTGCTCTAACAAAATACTGCATTTTTATATTTGAATTCTGAAAATCAACTGGTTTTGCAAATGAAGCCTTTCCATTTAGATAGTACTTCATATGCTTGGTTGTATTTCCTCGTCTCGCCTGCAAACTGGAAAAATCAGTTATTCTGACACTCGTAGTAGTTAATTCCCATGGATGAGGAGCTTGATAACTGAATGAGAGAATGTCAGACCTCGCACTCCTGAAACAAGTTTCTCTCCAGGAACTTTGGTTTGTCCAATTCCCACATCAAAACTGACAAGAGCTGAAGAATTTGCTGATCTTTCTTAGATGGTGAACTCGTGCCTGAGGACTCATATAGGTCTTCAGGTGATAAAGAGAATAAATCCTTTAAAATCCCTGAGAGACTTGCTGGGAAAATTTGGCCAGAATATCTGAAACAAGAGGTTTGGAGGACAGAGTAGCTCAGTTTCCATATGCAGAGCTCTGAGCTTGCAGCTCTCTGCCATGGGACTTAAATAAATATTCCTTAAGCAAATAAGTGCTTTTAAAAGAGTCTTTTCCTACCATGCTTTCGCCTGGCAGAGGAAGGGCAGCAGATTCTGGTGAAGCTTCTGTTCTGCATCTCCCTTTGGGCAGGATGGCTGTACTATATCCACGGCTGACAGTTTATAAACCACCCTGATAAGGAAACCTTTGTAGCCTGCACTGGATGCAGAGTGAAGGGCTGTGAGACTGAGAGGAAAGGAGCCTGCCAGGAATGTCCAGTGGGGCTTTTCAACAGTTCAAACCTTCCCCTGCCTCTGCTCTCTTCTTTTCTCTCCCTGGTGCAGAGATTTGATAAATTACAGGGTACTACTTTAAAATTAAAAACAGGAGCCCTGTTTGTCTCTGGAGGAGATACAGTCATTATATGTTTCTGGCTGGGGACTCCTGGTACAGCACCACAGGTAATAAACAATTATCCTAAATGCTGCACCCCTGGGAGCTTGCTTGTCGGCTGTCAGCAATGTTGTCTACGTTGGAGAAATCCTCATGGGCTAAAGACCTTAGAGTTGTAAGTTTTCCTCATCCCTTCCTATTGCCGCTTCTCAGTTCCCATGCAGATGTTGGTGTCAGGATCTCCTTTGTGTATTTTTAAACTCTTAATGTGTCCCATTGGTTAAAAAAAAAAAAGGGTAGCAGGGAGAGGGAAGGGAAAAAAGTCTTGTATGCCTTCCACAAAATACCCACAGCTCCTCGACAGCTGTTTTGCTTGAGTTTGCCAGTGCCAGCGGCATCGCTTAACCCAACATTAGCTCACAGCAGGTGCTGGACAGTGGAAGAGAGCAAACACGTTGCGAGCCCATAGTGAGGCATAGTGTCTCATTGCTTTCCAGTCTTTGCTCCTTTAGGTCATCTTTGGGTGGGGATGGATGACAACACCCCTGCATGACTGTCCCCTTCCATGTTCCCACAGAAGGTCAGCACCCTGCCACATTGACCCAACTTCTCGATTGCTGTATTTTCAAACCAAGGCCATCACAACCAAATGGTTGCTGCTACTTGAGTCTCTCCATCATCGTCTATAGAAATGTCCAGCCCTGGGACCCAAGCACTATTTCTTAATTTCTCCAGTATGTATTTTGTTCTGCCTACGTCATGGGCACCCTGGAGAATAGGGACTCTGTGGAGATCGCATCGTGGTATGCGCTTCTGCTTGTACCTTAGCCCTGTGAATGTTGTTGCTCACATCTTATTTCTCTTTCTGCTCAGGTGAGAGCAAAGGGCACTTCTGGTTTGCTCTGCAGCTCTCCTTTAGATCCTGCTTGTAGAGGGTTTCAGGGTGAATGACAGGAGTAAGGTGAAGGCTCTGTCTGGGACCCTCTGGTAGCTCTTGAGAGAACGTGTTCCTGCCAGCTGGGAGGGGATGTCGGAGCCTGCTTGGATCTCAGAATAAAAGTTTCTCCCTCAAATATGGGAAATGGCTATTCCAGATCATTCTGTCAACAAGGGAGAATACATGGCTGAACATTAAACTCACTTTTTCTCCCTTTTTAAATACATGTGATGATTTCTATTAACGGTAGGAGGAAAAAAAATAGCTGTTATGTCACAATGACTGCAGCATGTGGTTTGTCAAATGAAGAGAGGAAAGAGCGCATGGTTTGAATCTGAATTCTGTACTGTCACATCATTTAATACATTCTTCAAAACAGAAAACGACTCATTTAATGCAACTTAAGCCTGTGCTTGGCAACCTAGAGAGAGGGTGGGAAAGGAGAAGGGAGGGGCCGTCAGGACATAAAACCTAAAGGAAACTGAATGTAAAATGTTCTCTTGGTGAATCTGGGCCAGATCTTGTGGTGCTTGTATATCTCAAACCTCCCAGAAGGATTTTTCAGGAATTAAACCTGTGTGATTGAGTCCACCTACTCATTTGGAGCCCAATTCACCAGCTGGCACAAAGGGGAATGCCACATCATTTTGCTGTCTTTTGATAAGCTCCAGGAAACTTAATTCTCATACTTTCAATTTAGTTTTATGTACATCAATAATGATCTTTCCAGCTTCTGTCTGCCAGAGCATTTAGTCCCTGCAGATCTGGTTAGCAGTAGATCTTAACTTTCAGTTCTCTTTAATGTTAGCAGGAATTTGGGTGGTTTGCTATTGATTGCAGCTGGGATCAATATCCAGGTCATGCCAGGATTTTGCACACTTCTCTGCCTGGGTGAGTTGCACAGAAGTCAAGGAACTGACAGCTGTGCAGAAGCCATCTAAAGTCTTTCTAGGAGCCAGATGTGCTGTCTTGTCTATGGATTTCTCTGAAAGCAGCACTTTGGAATATATGGACTATGATGGACTTCATAAATTATCTCACTTTTGAGTTTTTTCCAGGATGTAACCTTCTATTACCATGGGGAATCCTGAGACAGGAAACAGAGATGGCTTCTTCCATACGCTTTTTAACCTTTAATCAGGCAATGAACAAATTTTTAAGTATCAGACGATGAGATAAGAGGCCTGTGTACTGCGTGCCATCTGAACTTCCAGCATTTGTCTTACTTGGCTTGGATCACTGATAACACCCCCTTGAACTGTCCTAAATAGCCAAGACAACAAAACGGACTAGATTAATGCTTTTAAATAGCACCAAAATGCAGTCGGACAACATGTTGCAATTTGAAATCTCCCCTGGACTTCAGTCCTGGTCAGAACTCATCGCATTAAAGATAAAGGGTCAACAAAGGAGTCCAGACCGTCGTGGTGCTCAGGCTGTTGATGTGACCCTGCCTCCAAGACCTGCTCTCTTGGGCATTGTCTCGTGTCCCCTGTGAAAACGAGTGACTGATGCCAGGTCCGTGGCAGGGGACAGTTGCTGCTGTCCATGGGAATGATGTTGGAGCTGGCACCCGTCTGTCAGCCCATCTAACATCCTCAGAAGTGGGGCCAAGGATCAGATAACAGAGAACACGCTGCCTTCGTCCTCCTCTGGCTGAAGATGAAAGCGTGCTGATCGAGGGCAGGGAAGGAAGTGTGCACGGTCGGTGCCTGTGTTGTCTTTGTCCGGTGGGTAAATAGACAAAACCCCTCTCCTGCACTGCTCTCAAACAGTTATTTCCAGTCCTTGGGTGTTCAGTCATCAAATAAACCTTTGGGTTGGTGCTCAGAGGCTGTATTTCCACTCAGCATATCTGGCTGTCAAGGCAGGATCATGTGTTCCAAGGACTTGACATCATTTTTGCATCCTTATGAGTGAAATCGGGTTGTTTAACCTCAGCCATGTGTATTGAGCCATTGCTTCCAGCTGTGCAGAAACTTTCCAGCAACTTTCTACCTTAACCTCTTCGGGCTGCTTGTCCACAGCCCTGGCAATGTGCAGTTTGGTAGTGGCACTCACATCCATGGTAGCAGAGTAGCTAATCAAGAGAGGGTAGTCAAGTCAAGGATACTGAGATTTTTCTCAAACCCTTACTGCTCCGAGTTACAAAGGTTTCTTTGCACTTGAGTTTCTCACGTACTTTTTGGACCCTTAATGTAGTACTCCACGGGAGAACAAGCTGGTGTGACTCAGGTGCCTGGCGGTAATTTGTGAAGCTGCCATAACACGTGTGTGTTTCTGAGATCTTTTATCTTTGCATCCCTGAGGCATTTGATTTTATCTTCATCTTCTTTTCCCACATGTTTTCTTCTATTTCTCCCTGTCTCTTTATCTTTTCTCTCCATCCTTTACCTCCACAAACTGTTCGTTCCAGGAAGGGACCTTTGCTTGTAGTGCCGGAGGCTGGCTGATGCATTGCCTACCCTATTTTCTCCAGCAAAGTGGGTCAGAAGATTGGGCTTTACTGCTGGGAAAGTGCTGAACTGTCTTCTAACCTGCTATCTGGTGACCTTGTTTCTGAGGAGGATAGCTATCACAAGAAGGAGCTTATAAAACAGAAAATGCACGTCCAATGCATGTGTTGCATTTGACCCAACATTGTAAGGTCTGGCTGCTTGCAGAGGGAATAGCAGGTTTTTTCTACAACACTTGAAAAACAAATCTTTGCAACATACGGTTGCAGCTCTCCTCTTCATCCACATCTCCATTTAGGAGTTTTAAAAATAAGCGTAGCTGGTGAAATCCTTGCTCTGAGCTATTTGGCTGCAAGCTCCACCAGCTCGGCGGCTGGAGTGAGGTTTGCCAGATCTGAACATCAGTGGGATACCACGGCAAAAGACCCACAGGAGGGCAGTTGGGCAGCCACGATGAATAGTTAAACGTCATATATTAAAGAGCTATTTATAAGTGATTTATTTCGTTTTCTCGGTGTTGGGCTTGGCAGTGGTTGCAGCAGGGGTTTTTGTAGCGTTCAGCTGCGTGGTTACTGCTGTTGCACACAGCGTGGTTATTACAAGATGGAGCTGTGTTTCTGCTCATTGGCACCAGCCATCATTTGCACGCACAGTCATGGCAACTGCACATACAAGTCAGAGATGGCTTGCCAGTGTGATGTTGTCCATAGGTTTTGTGTTAAAATCTGGCACAAGGCTCTCTAGATGGAAAGAGGCTGTGTCTGAACAGCCTCAGGAGTCAGATCTGTATTTATTTATTTGTCATTTGCACATATTTGTATACAAAGTGATTAGAACAAAGAGTTACCATTTTATAACTCCTGTAACTCCACTGTGAACTGGTATTTTAAGCTGTGTTTGTACTCTAAAAAGCTGGCTCTGCACGCCCCTGCTTGCACGTTGTTGAACACGACCATGCACCTTCAAAAATGCTTGCGGTTGTACAAGAGCGGCAGCAGTGATTTAATTTCTCCCTCCCTTCCACTTCCTTCTGCCTGTCTCCCTTCCACTCATCCCTTTCCTGGCCAAAATTGTAACTTTGGGGTGAAAACCACTGTGGCAAGAGGTAAAGTCTTTGAACACTGTACGTATTGGAAGCACTTGGCACCGCTGGGAGAGAAACCTTCTTGTTGACTTAGCTGGTGTGAGTATCCAAACTTTGAGAGTGAGTATCTTTCACTCTGGATTTTTGAGTGGGCATCCAGGAACAGAAATGCCACAAGTCTCACACATGCTGAATTCACCAGTTGTGTTTTTCTTTCTTGATTTGAACAGGCTGCTGAACAATAATCAGATAAAACAAATTGTGAGAAGATCCTTTGAAGATCTGGAGAACCTGAAATACCTGTGAGTTGGTAGCTCAGTAATTTCTTAACCTCTTTGAAATTTATCAACCCACTTCTAATGTTTGCTAGTCAAGGGCATATTTTCTGTGCTCAGAATTTGTGGATGTTAATGTCACAGCTATAAAACGTTGCCCTTGAATCCAGTCAGCAAGCTCTGCTTTGGGTTGTGGTTCATAGCTGTTTCCTGTGTCTTTTTAAAACACAACTGCTGATCAGTTAGCCTAATGCTTTTTTTCTTTCTCTCCTTTTGAAAGCTACCTTTATAAAAATGAAATTCAGAGCATCCAGCAACATGCCTTCAACGGGCTCCGTTCTCTGGAACAGCTGTAAGTACAAATGAGCCTTGTTTGTTGCTGAACGTGATGTGCAGAAGAGCTGATTTATTGGCTCCTCTAACCCAAGTGCTGTGTTTCCAGTAGTGGAGAGAACAAGACACTTAGCAAGGAGTAGGATGAGGCTTCTACTGTTGTATCAGCCAGCTTTGCAAGATTACACTGGTTTCATTTGAAAACAGCTGGTCCCAGTACTGGTTTTGGTTAGTTAATACTGAGGTCTCTTCCCACTGACGTCCCATATGTTTTCTCCTTACTCTAAACCTCTGGAGCATAGGAAGAACCCAGCTGTGCTTCTGATTCCTTTTACATCCAAGGACCTGACAATGGGAGGAGATAGGGGTCTGTAGGATGGCTTGAAGCAGAAGGCAGCTGGCCTGCTGTGTTTGTGTCTGCTGGGACTCCTGGAGCAGAGAGTAGGATCTGGCCCTTTGCTTGAATTGAGGGTATTGGTCGCGTTTCTCTCTTAGCCAAACCTTTGCTGAAAATAAATGGATGAAGTGCAAACTGAGAGCTGGGGCAGTGGGGTATTTGTGGCAGCTGCCAGGATGGTGGTGCTCCTCATGGGCTGTAAAACATCTGGAAATTGCAACGGGGGGGGGTGATGATGGATCCAAACAAACAAAGCAATGACCTTCCCTCCAAGCTGCGTGGCACTCTGGGATGAAAGGAGCCTTGCGTCTTTCCCTGGCAGCTGGAGCCCATCACCGTGGCACCTAGCAGTCCTTATTTGCTCACTTTCTGTGTCTGGCAAATCTGTGCCATTTATTCAGTCAAAGAAGTTTTGGGTTTTGACTCTTAGTGCCCCATACTCAAGGTGAGATGGCAGGACTGAGGTCTGACTCTTTTAAAGTGCCTTGCTAAACTGGGATTGGATTTTTCATGCCAGGGGTGGTGATATATTATGTACATGTGTGTAGATACATGTGTGCATGTGGAGAGAGTGTAAGTGTGGATATTTGAAGTATAGGAATTATTTGCATCATTGGAGAACAGGGACCAAAGATGAAACCATTCTAATTTATGGATTGTCCCCAAAGGCAGGGTTTATAGGGCCGGAATGTAACTAAGGATTTTGCTGTAAAAAGAATAGGCTCCAGCTTGTTCTCCAGGCTGACAGCAGAAGTGGATGGAGTATAATGGGAAGTTTCAGGCAACCTTAACAATAGGTGTGCTACCAGCCTTCTGTACAATATGGTTTTTCATCAGCCAGCTCAGCAAGGATGCCTGGGAGAAAACATAGGAAGCAGATACCAGCTCAGCTGTGCTTAGAGAGGAGATGATGCTGGCCGCCGTGATATTTTAACAATGAGCGTTCCAGACTTGATGTCACAAATAAAAGAAAAAAAAAAAAGAAAAAGAAAAAAAACCCAACAAAAAACCCAAAACCAAACCCACAAAACCAACAAACCACCCACTGCAAGTCCCATCTGTTTTCAATCTCGGGCAGGCGTGGTTCCAAAAGAATTAGCTTTGTTCAAATCCTACCCTGTTTTCCTGTACCCCACAAGCCAGCTTTTCAAGAAAAAGTATAACCCGATTGATAGACAGGATCAGATGCTTTCCTCAGGGTCCAAAGCAGTGACAGCAGACATCGGAGACTTATTAAAGCACTTAGGTCTCTCCCCACTACTGACTTCCACTGCGGAATCTGAGTCACCATCCCTCAGTTAGCACTCTGATAGTGGACCACTTATCATGAATCCTTCCATTACAAATCCAACAGCCATGTGATGACTTAGGCGATTATTTCTCAATGCAGTCACCTACAATAGCAGAATGAGTATTTGTAGATCCGTGATTAATCAGTGTCCTCTGTGAAATTTATGCCTGCGTAAAATAAGGGGGAAGAGTTTAGGCAACTTTGAAACCATACCGAAATGCATCTAAAGGTCAGGAACATGTCAGTTGTGCCGGTGAATGTCACAGCTAATGGGAACAGGGACTCTTGGCTGTCGTGGTGGGTTGCTCTGCAGACCCCAGGTTTTCTTTGCTGATGCCAAGGGGTGACCCGGGCCAGTACAGAAGGTCTCCCAGGCCTCTGGAATGGCAAGTCACACTTCAGATTTTGGGGTAAGCTGTATTAGCAAGAGCTGGGCTGTTCACATTAATGTGCCATTTAGATCCAAGTGTTCCAGCTGACGGCACCATCTCTCTCTTTGGAGTCTCTGCAGAAACAGAACAGCCCTGTTTCCAGATGTTTCTGCTCTTGCTGGGCAGATGCACTTTGCTGGGAGCCCCTGTTAGAATCACAGATAAATGCAGGCTGGAAGAGACCTTTGCATGTCTCCAGTTCCACCTTCGGCAACAAGCCGGGCCAATTTCAAAGTTTTATCAGGTTGTTTAGGGCCTTTTTTCACAGATTAATTCTTGGCAAACTCATGATCCCACTCAGAAATGTTGCAGATCCTAGGCTGGCAACAAGTGCCTTGTGGTAAGGCTGTTTCTTCCTCCCCGACATTCCAAGGATGTGTTGGGTAATGCCGAGGCACAAGGGGAAAGGCAGGGAAAATTCCCGTACAGTGCTCGGATGGGAGCAGCTGCTGCTGGCTCTCCAAGGGCAGCGGTTTCATCCTGACCCTTAACAGTGCAAACAGGCGACTCACAGTGATGGTGTTGGTCCGAGGCTTCAGGGAAGAGCGCATCTGTCCTCTGTTCTGTGTGTGTTTTAGTTTATTGGGAGAGAGAGAAAATAATTTACAGGATAGGGAAAAGCCAATGTTGACTACTATGTTTGCACGTGGAAAATGGAGACGCTAAATTGGATGCTGGCTTCTCAACACCTGCCCTGAGATGCGTGGTGACCAATTGGTGGGCATTGGTGGACTGATCTGGAAAGATCTGTTTTTTAAATTGCAATCTGTAAGCCTGCCCTTTGTGATTTTCTGTGTGACAGCTACCTGCATTTCAACAACCTGGAAAGTCTGGAGCCGGAGACTTTTAGTGACCTGCCTAAACTTGAAAGGCTGTAAGTAAGGACGGGACCTTTCTTGTGAGTAAGGGGGTGAGGAGAAGGGGAAAAAAACCTTCTTTTTGTGTAACAGTTTCGGTAGCATGAAGTGTGATCTTCAAAATGGAGGGAAATGCAAAAAGAAGCTTCCTTGAACAAGGAGATTTTACATACTTGCCAAGTGGAAGGGTTACTGAGAATATGAAGGGAATTTCCCATGTTGTGTTATGTTCATGTTTCCACTTAAGTAGGAGTAAATCTGCAGAAAGCCCTACAGTTGGCCAAGCCAACTGAAATTTTACTCTGACCCTAAGGTCAACATTAGTCACTATTGGGCAGTGTGTACAAAAAAAAAAAAAAATGGAGTGGAAAAGAAATAAAGTCAGAGAAAATCTAACAAGAAAAACATGTATCCTTCTTGAAAGCAGTTAGGAAATGCAGTCCTGTGTCTCCTGCTCCCCAGGGTTGCTTCTAGTAGTAATGTAGCCACTAGGACAAAAATTCCTGTGGTGGTTTCTACTCCATGGTGAAACCAACAGACCCTTCTATACTGCATAGAAATGTGCCTTATATCCATACATGCTAGGAAAATAAAATTGTGGGATCCTAACACCCTTAGGAAAACTCAGACCTGGATCAGTACACCATGGCTGACCTCAGTTGCTGTATTTGAGCCAAAAAAAATTCTGGATTTAAATTTTAGAGGAAGGTTTGTCCGCAGCCAGGCTGGGCAGCTGGGCTAAACTTGCGTGTACACGTGTGTATGCAGACATTTGCATGCAAGCTGTACGACTTTTGTATTTCTTTCTTGTTTCACCGTCTACTAAAATTGCTTCCTATCTTTTATCAATGGTCTCTTATGAGTTTTTGATGTAACCAACATAACTAAATTTCTCCCTTCATTATGGGAATGGAGAGTTAATCATCCCATCTTGGTCCCCACTGATGCATTTTAGTGCAATCAGTTTGTTTTTTCTAAGAACTGGGGAGTCTTATCTGTGTGCTAAGACTCTGGAAGTGAGAGTTTGCCTCAGCTTTGTTCAAAGATAAGCCCAGCTTAGGCTGTAGTTGTCTGAATTAGATTTACTCATGGATTTGGGTTAATAACTGTATTGAGTCTAGGGCATGAGTTGTCTAGTGTCTTCTGCTGGAGCCTTACTTCAATGGCTGCCCTTGTAAAATTGCCGTTATCTTCTGCAAGGGGGGACAGAAAAGGTCCCCTCTAAACTGGAGCTGACCTGGGCACAGAAAACATAGGGTGGGTCCAGTCTGTGGGGATTTCGTGCCCTTTCTCCTCCCTTTGCAGAGCATGAAGCAGATTAACATTCAGGTTCCAGTTTAAACCTGTTACATCACATCTTGAGTCACCATTTCCAGTCCACACCCACTCTCCGCTTTGGTGTATTCCATTGCACTCGCAAATGAATGAAGTCCCTATAGCTCATGGAAACAAACACAGTAAATTTAAAAACTAAGCTCCATTTTGATGAGCAGCCTTTGTATTTAAACTGAGTTTTGACCTGAGATGTTATCATCCGTGTAGTGCAAATACTGAATAATGTTTTGGCATGGGTTCTCCCATTGCAGATTCTTGCACAACAACAAGATTTCCAAGATTCATCCAGGGACATTCTCTCAACTGGAATCCCTCAAACGACTGTAAGTAAAAAACATTGCCTGCTAAGAGCAACTGTTTATCTTTGATCAGATGGCCAGGACCTGAGGAAAAATGTGCCTGGTTGGCAAAGCTTTTAGTTGTTGCACTTCTAAGACCGCTGCTAAGTTTATGTAACAGTTTTGATTGGACATGAGAGCTGATTTAACCAGTTAGTAGTTTTTTCATGCCAGTGTTTAATTGTAATCTAACTATAATCTGCTTACGGCTCAATAGTGCCACAGGAATGAACATTCCTGGAAAGTCGTCATAGTAGTTTGAATCCGTAAAACATCCTCCGAAAATGTAGAAAGTCCAGGTCACAGATATGACCTCGAACATGACTTCAGATCAGTATCTAACATGGAAGCAAGAATCATAGTCATAAAAGAAAAGGCTTTTTTTCTAGAAACGGAAAATACTCAGAAGGGTGCCAAGGCGCACAATTCTCCTCCCATGTAGGAATGCCCTGGTGTGTTATTCCCACATAACCTGGCTGTCCCGTAAGCTTACTTCTTGCTTGCTTAAACCCCACCAAGCTTTGCTTTGTTTGTCTTTTATGATCTCTGGAAATAAGTTCTATGATGCTTTTTTGGGGGGAAAAAAGCAAAAACTAAGTAATTTTGGTGTTTTGCCACAATTTTAAACTACAAGAAAAGAACATGTTTCTCACTGCAGCCCTCTGTGATTTCTGCAAGCAGGTAAAATGCTTCGCTTTTCTTTAACAGGGAATAACTTGTGAAATGTTGTCTGTACGTGTCAGAGAAAAAGGTGGGGTGCCTATAAAATGCTTGTGTGAAATCTCACATTCTCAAATGTTTGTCCCTGAAAACATTAGACCTTTCTTCCATGCTTTTTTTCGAAAGCCCAGACCCATCTACTATAAAACCGTCAGTGGGGAAGGAGGCATAAACTAATCCCCCTATAGTCTTTATTTGTCGGTATGCATAGCACTGCACATAGGAATGAAGTCAATGGAGGGAAAAGCACGGGTGCGCTGGGAGGTCACGGGTGCTCCATTCGGCATGGTTCAGCCGTACGTTGCAGTAATAAAAGTTCGTATAGTTGTGCAGAAATGCTACAACCTCTAGCAGCTGGTCACAGAAAGAGATTGATCCCATGCACGCTGAATTCAAGGGGGAGTGTTTTGGAGCTAAGAGTAAAAGAGAATGGAAAGTTCTAACAGAGGTAATGTTATCTGCTGTGCTTAGAGAATTGGATAAAGCTTGAAATCTCCATCCTGAGGGAAAACTGAATATTTCAGTGTCTCTCTGCCTCAAATTGAGCCAAAAATGCATAAATCCAGTTTAACAGAAAAATTTTCATTTGAAACTGGAATGTCTGATGGGTAATGTCAGTTTTTCAATTAAATCATTCTAACTTGGTTAAGCATCCTATTTAAACATTGCGGGAACGAAACATCTCAAATTTTCATTTGGGATATAATCAAATGCAGGCAGAAACAGCCAAGTGATCCTTCTCTCCGGAGGGCTGTTCCCCTCCTGTGTCCTGGAGCAGGAGGCAGCAGTCAGAGGTTGGGAAGTGAACTGCCTTTTCCTCGGTCTTGCAGGCGACTGGACTCCAACGCCTTGCTTTGCGACTGCGACTTGATGTGGCTGGCCGAGCTGCTGAAGAAATACGCTGAGCAGGGCAGCATCCAGACAGCCGCTACCTGCGAGGCTCCTCGGGAGCTGCACGGCCGCTCCATCGTCACCTTGACCGCCCAGGAGTTTAACTGCGGTGAGCAAGGTTAAACCCCTCCACCGGCCACCCTCAGCCCCTGGGAGTTGGGCTTTGGTCTGGGAATTGCTTCCTCCATCCCTTTTCCTCCCTCTTCCCTGTCCTGGCATCCTGCATTCTCCCTTCTTTTACTGCTGAAATGGGAAAGTCCCAGTGGGGTCACATGAGTTGTCAGGATAACGCAGTGAAAGCTGACAGTCGCATGGGCGTTGAGGGCAGCTCTGGTTTGGCTGGCAGGTGTCGTCTTGGGTTTTAAATAGAGTAGGGCCAGCAAAGGACCTGCTGCGGTCAGCATCTAAACCAGCAACCAGAAGAAATGTCCCGCGTTAGGCTGAACAGAAGGGGAACACTGGGAGAGCTGCAATGGCTGGAAAGACAACTGAAAACCTGAGCAAACGCATAGTAGATACGTAGCTGAATGTTTTGTTTGACTGTGGCAGTGTATTGCGTTTTTTAAGCTGTTATTCTTTAAATTTAGATAATTGCGGACTGAAAAATGCCATTTTGAAATGAAAGGTTTTGTTCTGAAAAAATCCAAAGTTAAATATTTCACATAGAAGAGGACAAAACTCTGACTTTTAAGTGCCTGCATCAGCAGACGATGGCACAAGTGTCGGCTATGGTTCCCCGATACTTCGCTGTGGGTAGAGTCAGTTTGAGATGTTCCCACTTGCCCAGGCCAGCTGTGAGCATCCCTCCAGGATATGCCAGTCCAGCTGTGTGCATAGCCATTCTGTGAGCCAGATGTGTGAGATCAGCTGGATTTTGAAGAGCTCTCCCTTGAATTCAGCTTTTCTCCTATGATTTTGTTTTAATTTTTGTTAAATCTTGACCATTTCACAGCTTAATTTAGGGCACAGCCATGCAAAGAGTTGAATTGGCACAAATGGGTCTGTAACCTCAAGGGAGGGGGTCTAGAGAAAGCAGCTGGGGACACGTGGAGTGGGACCCGCTGCCAGTGGATGTGCCGCACAAGGAGCTGTCCCCAACACGCACCCGGTGCCGTGGTACGGCTGTTAATGTAAATTTGTTCTGGTTTAGGCATGGGGCACCCAGTGGGATGTCTGTCAAATTAGCCAGAGCACCTGGTGGGAAGATTTTGCTGGCAGTAGGCTTTTACACTGGTATTGTGCCAGCTGGGAAAGACAAATGATGCATAATTCAGCATAAAGCTCTAATGATGCAGGCAGCTGATATCTGAGTCAGTACAAAGTCTGCTGGCATCAAGTTAACCCACCGCTTTTTCACAGATGTGAGCCAGCAGAGCAAATCTGCACTGGATCAGCAGTTTTACCGTGGGGCTGTGGTGGGTTTGGGCCCACACTGGCGATGCCATTGGGGCTAAGTTGCCAAGCCATTAACCTGCAGTCTAAGGAGTGAGGGTTCTCACTTAATCTTAGGAATAATCCAGCTGGTTTTACTGGATTATTGGTCAGTGTAGAGATTGTTACATGAATAAGTGTTCTGCTGAATCAAGATCAAGCGTTCCAGACCATGTAGATAAATTCCTTTGTATTTTAGCACATCCTTTAAATGTTTAACTTGCTTAGTGCTTCAGTACATCTTCAAGTGAAGCACATAGTGAAAGACTTGGCTGAAGAGGGATCAGCTGATGAATTAGAGACAGAATGAATGAAATCCTGTCGAAAGGGAAGCGGTGTGATTTGCAGAGAGCTGGCACTGTGTTCAAATGGAGCAGGCAGTTCCTGAGAGCAGCAGGCTGCCAGGGGCAGAAAAACCACCCAAGTGAGGATGCCGCTGACTTCTTCCCTTATTTTGGGGGAGACAGGGACCGACTCTTGGGGCAGCTATAGTGAACCAGTGTACAACCAGGTCTGGGTGTTTTCTCAGCCCTGCCTGGGGCCGTGACGAGAGCTGATCCACTGCCCAATGTCCCGGCAATAGGAACAGCCACTTCGTTTCTCCAGGGCTTTTAGCAGGCTCGGATGAATGATGCTGTTCCCTCCCTGACATCTCTTTTGCTGATGTTGGTGAGAAGTCCTGGGGTGGCTCTGAGTGGGTGCTGTTGTCCCTTGGGCTCTGCTGGTGCCTGCTTGCTCGGGGGTTGCAGGATGGGTGTTGCGTTACCCACGACACTCCGGTTGGGCTGTGGGTGGGTTTGTGCTGCTCTAGACTGGGTTGTGGTAAAACGGTCTTTTGCAGAGAGGCCTCGCATAACCTCAGAACCCCATGATGTCGACGTCCTCTTGGGAAACACAGTTTATTTCACCTGCAGGGCAGAAGGCAACCCAAAACCTGCGATTATTTGGCTGCACAACAAGTAAGTCGCACACAATGAGCCCTGGGGTAGCAAAGGTTTTGAAGCACCAAGCTCTTCAGTGACTGCCTGTAATTACAAAAGCTGTTTCATGCAACATTAAAAAAAAAAAAAAGGGTATTCCATGGGTTGTATTTACCTTCCTTTTAATAGCATTCTCTGGTGACCATGTAATCCAAGTGGTGTTTTCATCTGCTTTTGAAATCTTTCATCTGCACTTGTAATGGATTCCAAGAGCTTATAACTTTCCCATAAACATACTCTGCAGGCTGAAAGCAATTGTCTTTTGATCAGAAAAAAATAAAATTAGTATTGCACGTTGCTCTAAGCCACCATGCTTGCCATTTATCAACTGCCGAAATGCTTCTAGTCTCTAGATTTTTCTCACGAAAGACCCAGCATGCTGGGAGAATGGCTTTTTTTCAAAGGGAAAAATCACTGTGCTCCACTGAAAGACAGACCTTGCAAAGCAGTGTATAGATTATCATTCTATACAGCAACACTGAAAAAATATATGGCTATGCTAGATGCCACAGTGTTTCTGGGAAATGCTACACAATAAAATATTCTGTGCTCAAGCAGTTGCCCACTGTGGAAGTGAAGTTACTTTGCTGCTTTACGAGCTTCTTGTCTGTGGGAGCCTGAATAGGGCTCAGTTATTAGTAAAAATGATCAATGTATGCTTCTTCAGCTAACTCCCCACCAGGCAGAGTTTCAGCACAGAGCAAAAGTTTATGGCTGAGCGAAGTCCCCCTGGAAGGAAGGTTTTGTTAGGGAAATGCTGGCAGGATCCCAAAGATAGCATTGTAAGAGGGGTAATGATAACAAATGTTCTGCAAACAAGATATGACTAGAGTGAGGAGACATCAGGGGAATTAAATAAATGCCCAGCAAGCATATTAGTTTGCATAGTGGATTCAGCCTTTGTCCTAGGGGGGGAGAGGTCCCTTCTTCCTTTTCAATCATCTGCAGCCATCCAAGATTCCTTCATGCTGGGACAAATGGGATGCAGCAGTGGGACCTTCTGCTGCAGGCTGGGATCCAGGAGTCGCAGGTCATGGTAGAAAGAAGGAAGATATTTCACAGCTCTCGGGTTGGAATCCAAGCTGTGTTGGGGTCCCGTGGTGACTTACTCAGAGCTTTTTGCCCCCCTGAGGCCTTTGAGCCTGTTCAAATAGAAATGGCTGCACACAATAATGATATTAATTCATTATTATATTTGCACTTAGTAAATAATGAGAACAAGCTTTCTGGGCCTAGATGCCCTGACAATAGCAACAATGCTATTGCATGGGAACAGTATGCTCTCCTGATGGGCTGTAAATGTCGTGTGTAATCAGTGGTGGGAGAAAAAGTAGCTCACCCAGGGAGTAAATCAGAGCTGGAGCTGAAGTTCAGTACTGTAAATCATAACTTTCGCTATAAATTTCATGAAGTATCAAGAATAGTTCCAAGGAACACCAACTTACTGCAATGCATTCAAAGCCCCACCACTCCCCCAGCAGCTTGGGGGAAGACCACATCTTTACTCCTTTCAAATTTTGCCTGTTTGTGCCTGTTTTTCAGTAATGAGATTGACATGAAAGATGACAGCCGCCTGAACCTCTTGCAAGATGGTACTTTGATGATCCAGAATACCAAGGAGTCAGACAAAGGCATCTACCAGTGCATGGCCAAGAACATAGCCGGGGAGGTCAAGACACAAGAAGTTGTGCTGCGCTATTTTGGCACCCCATGTAATTGAGCCTTGTGCACCCCTTGAAGGCCCAGCCTGTGTTGGGGCTGGGAGTGGAGCTAAGTCAGAGTCAGTCCCAGCTTTGTATGTGCCAGGATGTTGTTCACGTGCTGGGGAAGAGAGTGGCAAACAGCATAGTGTGGTCTGAGCTTTAGGGGGTTCCTTCATGGGAGTGGGAAACTGGGAGTTTAGAGATTGAAGGTAATTTGGGGCTGGGGAGGGAGTTTGGAGGCTGAGATGAAATCTGCAGCACAGAGGTATCAAGGGTGAAGGGGACACAGAAGTGGGGATGCTCCAGCACTAAGTGACTGGGGCGGAGGAGGTAGCAGGAAGAAGTAGTGCTGGGGGAATTGCTCACAGTGAGGATTTGGAGGTCAGGGAAGAGCCAAGTGACTGCTAGCTGCGTTGCATGAGGAGTCCAAGCAATTTCTGCCCACAACTGAGCAGTTCTGGTTTCTGAAGCACTCGTTTCTTCCAGCCAAGCCCACTTTTGTGATCCAGCCGCAGAACACTGAAGTGCTGATTGGGGAAAGCGTCACCTTGGAGTGTGGGGTCTCTGGGCACCCCCATCCTCGCATCAGCTGGACCCTTGGCACAGGCTCTCCTTTACCGCAGGATTCCCGTTTTGCTATCACCAGCTCTGGAGGGCTCTTCATTCGGAACGTCACCTTCTCGGACCAGGGTCAGTACAACTGCAATGCCAGCAACACTGAAGGATCCATCCAGGCGACAGCAAGGATCATAGTGCAAGGTGAGGAGTCCCAGGCTGACGGCATTTCTGGGGTACAGTGTTCGATTAGAGGGGTGTATTTAAACCCTGTGACTGGTTCTGCTCCCATGAACTGAGAATTAACCCGAGCTTGCTGCTTGAGTTTTTCCTGCTGCTCAGCCATTGCTTTCCCCTCCAGATTCTCCCAGGTTTATCCTCATTCCCACCGATCAAACAGTAACTGAGGGACAAAGCGTGGATTTCCCCTGCTCTGCTGAGGGTCACCCTCCACCCGTGATTACCTGGACGAAGGCAGGTACTGCCTCATTTGACTTACGATTTCTTTCTCTCCCATGCCATCATCCATGGGACTTGGGTGAGAACAGCTGAGCTGATGGTCCAGGGCAATGACTTGCAGTGGTGATACAGGACAGATGGTGATCAGCACAGACGTAGTCATGCTAGGAGGTATGTTGTAGATCACCAAGGATGATGTTAAGCACCGAGGAGGGAGCCTCTTAGGTCTTTGACACACTAAGTCATCGTGTCAGAAGGGAGGAGTGTGCTGGTTTTCATCAGCATGAAACCCATGGAAAGCCTCGAAGTTCCTCCTGCAGTGGCTTCCTACCTCCTGTGAAAAGGCAAGGTCTGGACACTCCAGGTCAGTGGATATCCCCATGTACCAGCTCTCTGTCGTTGTCATTGACGTGCTCCTCTTGGGGAGCACATTGCAGAGGAGCACCGTTCCCTGCTGACACACCTCTGAGGTTTCTTTTAGCTTAGAAAAAAACACTTTGGGCCAACAGGTGATGGTGAACTTTTAAAGTCTTGGATGATTGTTAGCGCTGGCTCCACTGAACTGATCCCATCCAACACTTTCTGGGACAGAAGCCAATAACACTTGGCCCAGAGGCCCTCCAACTTTTCCTTATGCTTCACAAGCCATAATTAATGGTTTAGTGCTGTGGAGAATTCGTGGCTATTGTATTCCAGCTTCCACAGCAATAGCCCTGACGTGGAGTTAAGAAGGAACAGGAGGAAATTCTCCTCCACCAGCATATTCTGCATCTCCTTTAACCTGTTTTCCTTCACTGCCCAGATTTCAGAAGATAGCCCTTAGAGATATGAAAAGGAGCACAGGTACAAGAAATAAAGTTGATAACTGCTTTGTAACCAGGTTTGCTAGGTCACTCAGCAATCCAAAGCTCAACCAGGCTTTACAGTGCTTTCACAGAAGGCTTGCTAAGAACAAGACAAGAGGAGGAGAAGTGATGGAGCATCAGTTGTCTCAGAGCCACTTTTGACAGTGTGGGGGGGATTCAGATTCTTTTTGGTATTTGGGATGAATAAATAGAGTCCTTATTTGGAGGAAAATGGAATATTAAAAAAAAAAAAAGTCGCTAAACTGAGAAGTTCTAATAATTTTGTTTGGGTTTGGTAAAGCATTTTAATTTTCAACTTTTCTCCTTAAATAGAGGAAATATTGAAACAGCATAGTTTCCAAACCAAAGAAAATCAAAATAACAGATTTAAAAAGACAATGCTAAATGTTTCCATTTATTTGATTAAACAGCCAGCTTGGATAATTGAACACAGATTTGCTATCCATCAGGTGTCATTAAATCTGCAGCTGGCACTAAGAAAAGACTTGTAAGGAAAGAAAAAGGGTACCAGCTCCTTTCCAGTTGCTCAAACAAGACAACTCAGTCATGATCCTGGGTGTGGGAAGAGCAGCGTCTGTCCTGTTCCTCACTTAACAAGATGAAGATGGTATTTCAGGGTGACTGATGTTGTGTCGGGAAGGAAATGAAATTTTTAGCTATCACACAGATACCTTCAGTCATGGGAAAAGAAATCTCACAGACAATTAACAAATTGCACTGCTTGTTTGACCAGGTGGGCCCCTGCCGAATGACCGGAGGCACAGCATCCTCTCCACAGGTACCCTGCGGGTGATGAGGGTGGCCTTGCATGACCAAGGCCAATACGAATGCCATGCCATCAGTGCCATCGGAGTGAGGACCCTCCCAGTACAGCTGTCGGTGACCCCCCGAGGTAAGCTGGTGAGGCTGTGGGGAATAAAGGCTGGCAAATGTGTGTCATTA
This sequence comes from Cariama cristata, assembly GCF_000690535.1. NCBI lineage: Eukaryota > Metazoa > Chordata > Aves > Cariamiformes > Cariamidae > Cariama > Cariama cristata. Next base: position 47,998 of record NW_009607721.1, read on the forward strand.
ATTTAAGGTTATGGTAAATAACAAACTATCTGACAAAGCAGGGAATTGCCCTGTTTCCTATGGGATGGGATTTGGCTTTTGCCTGGGAGCAGACATCTAGCCGTGAGAGCTCCATCAGTTGGTGAGAAACGTTAAAGAGGTTCCCAGAGTGCCAAGATTTGTGAATTGGAAGAAGCTGCTTCAGTTTTCCTTGAAAATTTATCTGGTGGTCTAGAAAAAGTATAACCATGGGAATGAATCTCATCTGGTGTGGCCAGGGAGTGGGATGGGATCGGTTGGCATTTGCACAAATAAACACTGGGGCAAGGCTGTGTGATCAGAAATGACCTTCAACGCCCATCAGATGAGCTCTGATATCTGACCAGTTGGAATGAAAAATGGGGCCCTTTAATATGTTTGGGGATTGTCATTAGGAAAATGATGTTGCTAAAGGAAAGGAAACAAAGGATTTTTGGTGGATAATTTACAAAAAATTGTATTAATTAAATCCTTAGTAATCTCTTTTTTTTTTTTTTTGCTATTTTTAAATTTTTACTTTCCTACAGAATGAATTGTAGGATTCTTTTTTAAATTAAATATTCTGCAAAACAAAATGATTCCTTCTCAGGAAGATTTAACTCTGGCTCTGAATACATTTGTCTTAAACATTAGCTACCAGGTCATAGGTTCAACCTAAATTTAGGTATTCTGAAATCAAGCCTCTGTAAAATACAAGTCACACAGGAGTGCTTTCATATTTTAATGTGCTTTTTTGTTCCCATATAAATAATTGTTCTAAATAAGCAAAGATCCCTGCTTGTTCACAAATGTGGCAGGATTTTACTAATGGTAGACCTGGAGGGAAGGAGACTATCTAGAAACATGGGTGCTTCAAGCACAGAATTCACAGATTATTTTAGGACCAGTAAGATCAATATAATTGCTTAATCTGGCCTGACTCGCACTTGCCAGAGAGCATCACCCGATAATTCCTGAATCAATTCACAATCCTTGCTTCAGCTAGAGCATCTTTTCTAGAAAGCTTTTGAAGTAAAGGTTTGAAATGACAGAGAACCGAGCACATTCCTATGTCATTGCCCCAAGTAGAGACACACAGGAGCAGAAAATAATGAACATAAATTACGGAGGGCTTGGTAGAGAGACGGAGAGCACGGGTAAACTGACAGCGCTTTGAAGAGCCCTCGTGACAGCAGAAGGAGCCCAGCAGCTCTGGTTTGCCCATGCTGAGATGTTTTGCATGCAGATTTCTCTGTTTTCCTTGATGCGTTTCTTGCACTCGTGACTTTTTTTTTCCCCGTGTTGCACAGTGATACCCGTGTTCCTTCATCCCCCCCAAGATGTGGTGGCAGAGACAGGCCAGGACGTTGCCATTACCTGCACCGCCCAAGGGGATCCCCGGCCCACCATAACCTGGGTCAAAGTAAGAGATGATACCCTGTACTCCACAGGCACCGGGGAGCGGGATGGCTCCTCCATCGGGGCATTAAACAACTCTCTCATTAAACACCTTTCCCAGCTCAACTAGTTAAATGAGTTTGTGCAATACACATGGAAGAAATTGTGTGTGATGAAAATATAATGACCAACATTTCCACTGATTTGGGATATTTAATGGTCTAAAAGAATGTTGCTCTTTTTTGGGCTCAAAGCCTTGCAACGCACATTCCTGTTTTCTCTTGTCCTTCCTTCCAAATGAGTAACTTAAAGCCAGTGATCTTCCAGGATGTTAGAAATGCTTGATTGACTATTCCTGGAAAAAGCTGAAAATGGCTTTTTTCCTAAGTAGTTTGTCCTTATTTCCAGGATTCCCACTGGTGGAACTGGATGATGCTGGTTGGCTCCAGCTTTGATAGGGCAAAGCCACGATCCCTCAAAATCACACTGCAGCCTGGCTGCCCTTTTCAAGAATTCATTAGATGGAGCTTTTCAGATGTTTCCCTGCTGTGCCGTAGTACACCACCTGTGACCTTCACTGGGACCTGCCCTGCCTTTGAGCCCACTCAGGCACAGAACAAATTAGAGGGGAAAATGCTTGAGCCTCAGTTACCTTGCAGAGGTCTCGTGGGAGGTGAGCTTGCACCTTGCCGTGGGCTCCAGCCAGCCGTGGGAGCAGAAGAAAAGAACCTGGGAGGCCAGTAGAGTAAGCATTAGGTTGGGGCAGGGCAGCAGAAAGATGTCAAGAAATAAGAGAATAAACAAGTAAAACCTGAAACCACCAGCCAGGTTGAGAGGTGGGGTGTGAGCGAGCTGCTGCTCGCAGCACTTTGATCAGCAACGCTGCCCAGAGCCAGCAAAAACCCATCAGTTTCAGGTTGTCCCAAAACTGGAGACTTTTGGACTTATTTATGTGCCCTGAAACATCTGTGACAGGATCAGGGCACAGCACTCGCTCCAGCCAGCCCGTCTGTAAGACGTGCAGAGAAATGCGTGTGTCCTGCAGTGAATGCCTGGAGCTGGAGCAGGTGAAGGACCTGAGCAGGGACCTCCTCCCGATGGGTGCAGGCAGGAGCAATGTCCTTGGGTGGCTTTCTGGTTTCTTTGGAAGAGCAATGCTAACATCTGGTGGCCACATTAGTTCATCGCATCCGTCTGAGGGTTTGCTGAATAGGCTGAAGGCTGAGATGATGGGAAGCTATCCGCACCCTGACACGTTTTCTGTCTTTTGATGGTGCAACAGGAGGGTATCCAGATCACTGAGAGTGGCAAGTTCCACATAAGCCAAGACGGGACCCTTTCCATTCAAGACCTCGGCGTGGCTGACCAGGGCAGATACGAGTGCATAGCAAGAAACCCCTTTGGCTTCACCTCCAGCGCTATGCAGCTCACCATCACTGGTAGGGTATCTCCTGTGGGGTCCTCTTGAGTCCTCTCCTGCTCTTGTGTGAGGAGGGGCTGTGCTGTGTTGACACCTACACTTTGAAAAGATAATTCTGTTATTTCGTCAGCTTCTTTGCCGACGGGTCCCTCGCAGGCGTGATCAGAGTCGCTCAGTTGTGAAAGCCCATCCACCTCCCAGCTGCTCCTCGCTGTTTTCTCAGCTGAGATGCAGTTGCTCCCTGCAAAGCCAAAGGTGTTGTCTTAAACCATCTCCTGCAAGCCGAGCTGTCGGCGCGCATGTAGTTACAGCCTCTGCTGGGAGGGAGAATCTTATTAAAATGTGCCATCACGCTCACAAGTCATCGTCTGACCATAACCTCGCACACCAGGGGAGGGAGGAGGAGAACAACATTGTCGCTGCAAATACAGGGTTTTAAATGTTTGCTCAGTCCCTTGGGGATGGGAAATAAGTCGCTTGCTTTCAAGCTACTGCTCTGTGCATTAGGGAAGCTGTAATGAATAAAGAGGAGCAGCACTCCTGTGCTAGTTAAACCAGAGGTCAGGAGTGGAAATTGCACTTCTTAGAGGGTGAGGAAGAACTGATGAGGAAAAAAAAAAAATCAAAGGCAAGCGATAAGGTTAAAAATACAAATAAAAGGCTATTGCTTAAGCACGGAGGAATAACCAGCATGGATAGCGAGTAGCTTATTAGATTAATTTAGTATCATTTTCTATACAGGGATTGTATGCAAGAAGCTGAGAATAATCTGAAATTTCTTTGTTGTTTGAAATTATTCCTAAGATAATTTCTGTGATTTATTCTTGACTAGTACCTCATTTTCCAGCCGGCTACTCTATACGCCGGTAGCCAAATGGGAACTGGTTCATTCAGCTGTGACAAAGGCCCTGGCTTAAAAAATGCATTCACTAGTAATTTTTAAGAATTCATCTGCTTGTTTCTGAAGGTATTTAAACAACAGCTTTCTTTTTTGATTTAAAATGATGTATCTGATGTGTTAACACTAAATTTGAACTGAATGGAAGTGTTCCACAAATGGAAAATTAATATATGAGCAATACATTCAAATGAATTTCATCACTTTTATAAGTTTCCTTTGTTGGAAGAAAATATATTATTTTGGGTTAACCCACTGTGGTTTTTACATTGTCTTTTTCCAGTTTAACCACTAACCAAAACAGGCATTTATTTGCAAAGCTGTATAGGACCAAACTCTGAATATGTGTTCCACAGCCGTCTCCTGAAAAAGTCACCTCCTTTTTCAGGCAGTTGATTTCTTCTTCAGAATATCTGTTTAAAAAAATAAATTCATGGTGTTTATGTTGCAAATGGAAACGCAGTTCGACCTGCAGTGGAGTTACTATGGGGCTTGTACTGATACACAGATTTACTTGAGCTTGGAAGACAAATTAATACCAAAGTAATTTTAGTGTATTTTGTTCTTTTTTTCTGCTTGGGAAAGCCACGGACATCGGTCGGAGCGGCGACACGTTTGTAGCCACATCGATACGGGAAGCCATCAGCAGCGTGGACCACGCCATCAATTCAACGCGC